>NC_080789.1:75280670-75580670 GCF_028018385.1 Neofelis nebulosa
AATTACAAATTATTCCAGTGGTAGAAAACACCTTATTTCTATATTTTAAATGACTTTGCTGAGCGTGTCTATATACACCTCATTTACAAGTTGTGTGGTGTACAACTGTATGGAGTGCTATGAACAATAGTCCCCAAATAGTTGCTTAAATATTTATTTTCTTTATTAATTCAACACATACTTACTTATTAAGTACCAGCCTATGCCAGGCACTGTGCTAGGTTCTAGGAATAAATAAAATATGGTCCCTGTACAAAGAAGCTTACCGTTCATTGAAAATTAGGAAAATGAGTACCCTGAGAGAAAAACTCAATAGCTACTATTTATTATTTACCAAGAAGGCACAAAGCATTGATACATATTGACTTATTACATCTTCACAAAACTAATTCAATGAAAGTAGAAAGTGAGGACAGGTTAAGTAATTCATCCAACCTCATACAGCTACAGCTATAGAGCTGAAATTTGAACCTAGCAATATTGGATTACAAAGCCATGTAACTCCCATCACCTCCTTTTTAATTAGTTTAGGTCAATTTGTCATTATCATTGTTTTAAACTCTAAACTTTTAAACTCTTAAGTTATAAGTATATTTTTAACTGGCTCAAGGTTTCTGGTTAACCAAACATGCATTTTTTTTTTTCATCTAAAACAGAAATTTGTCACTTAAATTGTATTTTCACTGTTTTTATTATAAATGTTGGATGCAGTCCTATGGGAGAAAGAGAACAAAAGGCAAATTTTCAAATGTTTTGAAGAAGAAATGTCCAAACCGGTTAACATTCATTCATTCATTCATTCAGTAAATATTTATTGACACATTCAAGGTACCATTTATTGTGCTAGCGATTTTAAGTGAACAACACAGACCTGGTCTCAGTCCTCATGAAACATTTTAGTACATCAATAGTAAACAATTGTATGCCTGTTAGATGTTATGTTCCCATCTAAATGGCATATTTGTTTTGTAGTATCTTCTCAATTCTTGTATTTCCAGCCTAGGACAGCTCTGTTGCAACATTTAAGCAATAAGCATTTTCTGGCAGCAACATTCCCTTGATTACACATTTAAAGGCTTCATAATCCTCATGCCCTCTAACTTGGTCTAAATGACAAGGTCCAATAAAACCAGTCTGCCTGCAGGACTATATCATCCTTCACCAGTAGGTGCTCCCATGCATTTAGCATGTTTTCTTGAAACCTGAGAAACAGCTTCTCAAGTTCAGGTCATGTAAAGTGAACCAGTTGGGTACAATGAAAAGTACTGCTCTTGTGTTAACACAAAATACAGATAACTGTAGCAGGATAATTCTAAAGAGCAAAAATTAAATTTAAAATAAATAATAATTGTAAAAGTGAATACACAAGGCTTCTAAAATGAAGTACAATTAAAATTATATGTTCTATCTCAGTACTTGTTACCCAATGTAGAAGATAAAGTGATTAAATATTTACCTTACATGTTCTTATGTGATTTAATACCTATAATATAGATAATGCAACTATGAAACAATGAAATATTAAACACTAAATATTCACTTGCCAAATCATCTAATTATAGTGAGTTAATCCATACAAAATAGGAGGCAACCTTATATACCAAATATATTATTCAACTTTTACCTATTGAATGTATTAAACTTAATTAAAATTTATTGGGCCTATAAATCCTTTACTAATTAAAAAATAGAAAAGTTTATTCTAATGAATATATATATAAAATGAATGTAAATATATATGTACATATGAAGTTGTGCACACACAAAAATAGAATGCACGTTTTAAATCCCAAATGGAACATTTGCAAATTTGATCACATATCAGGCCACATAACAAGTCTCAATAAAGTTCAATCAATTTCTATATGAAAAAAAATGAATTGGGCCTAAAAATCATGTAAATGTATAAAACAACAGAAGTTTGTAGTGCCTAGGGACTCACATAAGGATGAGGTAAAAAAGGTCCTAGATAAGATGCCATCTTTTCGGAAAGCTAATAGAAAGTGGCCTTTTGCAACATGCAGATATTGATAACTCAAGAGTGATAAAGACTGAGGGAGTAAATGTCAAAGTCCCCTTGTTCGGGCTAACTTGTGGCTCCATGCAACAGTTTTCCAAGATTCACAAACATGGGGTTTACATAAGGGAGGTTAATGTAGATCCAAGCAGATACATATATTGTCCTGCACCTTCTCTGTCTCTCTCTCTCTCTCTCTGTCTCTCTCTCTCTCTGTGTATCTCTCTGTCTGTCTGTCTCTCTCTCTCTCTCTGTCTCTCTCTCTCTCACACACACACACACACATTCTAGAAGTTTGATATAAAACAGCATAATTATTTTGAGACTTAAGTAGTGAAAAAAATATTTTTCTATTGTGATAAAAAACATAACAAAGTTTACCATCTTAACCATTTTCAAGTTAGGGTTCAGAATGTTAAGTACATTCCCATTGTGAAACATATCATCTTACAAATTGGAAACTCTATATCCACTAAACAATAACTCCTCTTTCTCCCCCTCTCCAGTCCCTAGTAACCATCATTCTACTTTCTGTTTCTATGAATTTGACTATGTTAGGTACTTCATGTGAGTAGAACCAAACAGAATTTGTCCTTTTGTGACTGGCTTATTTCATTTAGCATAATGTCCTTAAGCTTCATCCATATTGTGGCATGTGACAGGATTATCTTCTTCTTTAAGGCTGAATAAAAGCCATCGTATGTTGATACTACATTTAGTTTATCCATTCTTCCATTGATAGAGCAGGTTGCGTCTACCTTTCGGCTATTGTGAATAATACTGCTATGAACATGGGTGTGTAGCTGTCTCCTTGAGACTCTGCTGTGGATTCTTCTGGATATATACCCAGAAGTGTATTGCTGGATTGTATGGTAGCACTGTTTTTAAGTTTTTCAGGAACCTCCATACTATTTTCCATAAGTCGCTGCACAAATTTACATTTCTTTCAACAGTGCATATTCTTGTATATTAAGCCCATACTGCTAGGTAAAACTCTAAAGTGCGGGGGGTTTCGTCTCCTGAAAGAAAAATTGAGCATCTTGGGGATTACCTAGTATTTGCCTCATCCACTTTCTCTCCTCCTCTCCACCGTAAGTCAAGAAGTGATACTCTGGTTTTAATCTTCCCAACAGGATGCTGATTATAAAATTTTCACAAACATTTCTTCTAATTCACTGATTCAATAGAAATTAGATATCCCATTAACTATCTAACTGGATGGCCTCTCTAACTGCTTCACGTTTTCTCTCTCTGGGACCACAAGTGTACATCCTTCCTCTTTCTGCTTCCCTGGGTAGGTCTCAATACCCCTCCAGGTTCAAAGATCCTATACCCTCATTAAATAAATAAGATGAAGTCTTTCCTCAAATTAGTCATGAATTGACTTTTACCTTCTTTAATGTTTATATAAAATTCAGTACCAAGAGAACAACCTTACCCTACCTAATGACCACTGGACTTCTGATGGTAAGAACAAAGGGGTCAATTCAAAGCAGAAAGCAAATTTCAATTCCAACCCACAATAGAGCCTGTAAGAACACAGCATCTCTTCTTGCCTCACTGAGAGCAAAGGGTAGGCCGTCCAAAAATGGACAACTTTGGTGTGAACATTATTTTGAGTTAAAAGCAATTAAAACCCAGCAGATTCAGGAAAAGCTTTTTACCTCCCCCTGAACTGCTTGCTTATATAGGGAAGAGAGCTATTAACATATTCCTCTTTACGTAATTAACTTATCTACATAATAAGGTAACCTTTGTTTTTCAAACACCTCCTTTCACCTTCTTGTTAATGGTCTTTCTCCCCTTTGTATCCTCAGACCCCTCTCCCCTCTCCTTAGCTCAAGTAAGCGTCGTGTTGCCTGACTGCCTTTGGAATTTCCATGTCTGTATGAATTCCCCACAAATATGTTACTAAATTTTATTTTCTCCTGTTAATCTGTCTCATGCCAACTTGATTTTTTTTTTAAATTTAATGTTTATTTTATTATTTTTGAGAGTGACAGAGCATGAGCAGGGGAGGGGCAGAGAGCAAGAGGGAGACACAGACTCTGAAACAGGCTTCAGGATCTGAGCTGTCAGCACAGAGCCTGACACAGGGCTCAAACTCACAAACTGTGAGATCATGACCTGAGCCGAAGCCAGACACTTAACTGACTGAGCCACCCAGGCACCCCCATGCCAACTTGATTTTTAGTCCAGCCAGCAGGACCTTGAAGGGCAGAAGAAATTGTTCCTCCCCAACCCTTACCACAAGCCTCAGGTGTAGGCCATGCTGGGCAGTGATTAGGAACACAGGCTGTGAAGAAAGACTGCTTGGTTGAATCCTACCTCTGTCACTCCCTGCTGAACCTGTTGCTTCACCTTTCCATGCCTTAGGTTTCTAATTTTTAACAAGAAGAAAATAATGGTACTTACTTGGTAGTATGTTGTGAGGATTAAATGCATTCACCCTTATAAAGTGCTTAGGAAAGAGCCTGGCTTATGTTTACAGCTATTACCATTTACACATATTACTGCTATGAGTTATTTAAGTAAATATCTAATCAGCATCCTTCCAGAAATGGTTGATTTTGAGAGTCACGGAAGACAGAGGGCTAATTTAGGGGGGAGGGGTGATACTTTGGGGGTGAGAAACCACAAGTGTGAGGTGCTAGCAGACAAGAAGCTCAGCTTATGTTGAAGGGTGGTTACTCAATATATGTTTGTGGAATAAATGACTGAATGACTGAATGAATAAATAGGTGAGGCGTTGGCAGAAGAAAGAGAAAGGGAGATAGGCACATGCCAAAGATAAAACTGCAATTTTGCCTCATGCCAATGCTAGCTGGCATATCACTGAAATCGTGTGAACATGCCATCTTCGCAATGGGTCCATTAGTTACTGAAGCCTGAAACTATGTATACACTGCTGTGCCCAATAAGGTGAAACTAATTTTCTTCTTAGAATGTCCCGTCCCACATCTGCCAGGGTCCCTCCACTTCAGTGTGTCTACTTCATGCTTATTTCTTCCACACAATCCCCAAAAGGGAATTGGAGAAAAAGAAAAATGAAGCGAAAGATAGAGAGGAAATGGTACTATGTGACTGTGGTGGCAGTGACGTTGGAAAGTATGCCTAGAGAGAAGAGCGTAGTCCTGGAGACCTAGTACCCTCGTTACACACACTTCCCTCATCTTGTCTCTTACCTTCTCAAGAGGGGAATGCCCACATTCCCACGGAACTTTAGAACCCATTGAAGATCTTCCTCCTTTATGATGAAGATGGAAAATTGAGGTTTGTCACAACATCCGACTGATCTATTTTGAATTATTTTAATGCCCCAAAACTATACTGATCACACCCATCTGGAAAAACTCTAATCATCTGTGACCAAGTCTCTTCATGCCTGGACAAGAGTGGCTGAACAATACTGACAAGTCACTCGTCAAAGTAAAATGTTCACTATAAATTTGTGGTCATCAAAGATGTCTCAGTAGCACTCAGTAATCCCACTATATTCCTTAGTTCACTCACTTTCCCATTCTCCACAACTATTTTCTCTGCTCTCTGAACAAGTCCAACTCTCCCTCCTTCTCTTTTTCTCACAGCTGGTCTCTGACTGACCCTTTCTTTACCTTTCTACTACCAAAGGTGACAACTTATCCTCAACCACACCCATTTGACCCTGTCCCTTCTGACACACAGAGGTCTGCTTTTCTTGTTTCCTAAATTGGTGGCTCCTAGGAGTCACCACTGCTACCTTCTCACCCCTCACACTCCATATCTAAATTTTTTTTTTTTTAACGTTTATTTATTTTTGGGACAGAGAGAGACAGCATGAACGGGGGAGGGGCAGAGAGAGAGGAAGACACAGAATCGGAAGCAGGCTCCAGGCTCTGAGCCATCAGCACAGAGACCGACTCGGGGCTCGAACTCACGGACTGCGAGATCGTGACCTGAGCTGAAGTCGGATGCCTAACCGACTGAGCCACCCAGGCGCCCCCCTCACACTCCATATCTAATTCACCAACAAATCCTGTTCATTTTGCCTTCTAAGTAAGTGCTTTCAAATCAGTCCCTTTTCCATCTTTGCCATGTTAACAAGGTTCAAGTAGAAATCTCCTACAGGGTCTACTGCCATTGCTTCCTGACTGATCTTACTGTATCCATCCAATAACTCCATGTATCTATTCACTTTTACAAAAATTATTTTTAAGTAATCTCTACACATGGGGCTCAAACCCACAACCCCCAGACCAAGAGTCTCATGCTCCATGACTGAAGAGCTCAGACTGAGACAAACAGATGCCCTCCATCAATCTATTCTTAAAAACAGGGGCACCTGGATGGCTCAGTGGGTTAAGCGTCTGACTTCAGCTCAAGTCATGATCTCACAGCTCGTGAGTTTGAGCTGAGTGTCGAGCTCTGTGCTGACAGCTCAGAGCCTGGAGCCTTCTTCAGATTCTGTGTCTTCCTCTCTCTCTTCCCCTCCCTGCTCACATTCTGTCTCTTTCTCTCAAAAATAAACATTAAAAAAAAAAAGCAAACAAAAACTTTAAAAAATGTTTTTAAGTGTGATATTATGCAGATACCAAAAACTTCACAAAACATAAATATACAGGGTATACACACTATGTTATCACAAACTGAATACCAGTTTAACCACCACCCAAGTTAATAAATAGGGCATTGCCAGCCCTGAAGCCCATCTAAACCACTTTCTAATAACTAGCTCCTCTTCCCCCTCCTAGTATAACCACTATCCTGACTTCTAGCACTACACATTAGTTTTGCCTGCTTTTAACTTTATGCAAGTAGGATCATACTGTATGTATCTTTCTAAGTGTGGCTTCTTTCATTTAAGATCATGTGCATGAAGTTTATCCATGTTGCAGTGTAAAATCATAGTTTGTTCATTCTCATTTTTATATAGCAGTCTCTTGTATACTTACAGCACAGTTATTAATTTTACTCTTTGTTAAGTTTATTGATTTATTTTGAGAGTGAGAGAGAGCACGAATGAGGGAGTGTCAGAGAGAGGGGAGAGAGAATCCGAAGCAGGCTCCTCACTAGGAGAACAAGAGCCCAATGCGGGGCTCAATCTCACAAACCATGAGATCATGGCCTGAGCTGAAATCAAGAGTTGGTTGCTTAACCGAATAAGCCACCCAGTCGCCCCTAATCCCACTCTTCATAAACATTTAGATTGCTTCTGGATTAGGGCTATTAAGAACAGCAAACTGCTATGAACATTGTTATACATGTCTTGTGCTACAAATGTGCACACATTTCTCTTGGACCCATCCATGCTAGTCATAATAGCTACAGTGACCTTTCCTAATGCAAATCTGATCGTATTATTCTTTCAATGATTTTCGGTTATTCTTGGGAAAAACTAAAATCCTTCATTTGGTCTGCAAAACCCCACATAATATGGATTCTCTCCTTGCACAGCCTTTTCTCAAACCTTGCCTTCTTCTGCTCCATGTTCTTATTTCCTTTCCTGAAATGGGAAACATCATGGGATCTTTTACAGTTTCTTCCCCTTGCCCAGATAACTACTCTTCTGCCTCTTTACCTAGCTCCCTTATTTTTTCTTCAGATCTCAACCCTGTCTTCAGCCCCAGAGGGAAGCTTTCTCTAACCTTCCTCTCCGGTTTAATTTTCTTAACGTTACATGTGAACTTTTTATTATTTGTCACATTTATACTTTTATCTTTCTTTGATTAACATCTATATCCATTCGGCACCTCTCCCTCCCTTCCCCAACATACACTAGGTCATCAGTTTCAAGAGGGTAAGGACTACGGAACTTGCTTGTGATTGTTTTTTGTTTGTTTGTCTGGTTTGGTTCCAGCTTTCACCCTAGACTTCTGCCTGGCCTATAGTAAGAACTCCATAAATATGTGTCCAATGAACGAATGAATGAATCAAATTACCACTACTCATTATGCGTAAGGGCTACCTGAATGAAGGTCGAGTATCAAAGAATTGCTGTTGGGGTCACTAATCATTTTGTGAGAGGATTATTAAAACAACAGCAACAAAACTCTTCTCTATTTTTCTAATGTCAAGAATCTGTCACCATGTTCATCAGCCTCACTTAAAGTCAGGATTTGGCTTGTTTCACATGTATACAAGTGTTAGTTTAATTTTGTCAATTGTAGATACCATTTTATGGGCAGATTTGTAACTGTCTTTTCTTAAAATATAACTTAAGGATGAGGATATATTTAAACACTTCCATATTGATGAAATGTTAATTACGGGCCTTCTGGTTATTTAGTTCGCTCCAGTGCAGCTCTGAGGCACAAAGACAACTCTCATCACTGCTAGCATGTCTATAGTGGGATTCTGTGGGGTCTGGTTTATGTTCAAAAGTACAGAGCGACGTTTTTTTTAAATGAAAGAATAATGAAAAAATAACAAACAGAAATACAAAGTACTTTCCCAGACAGAAGGACTATGGGTAGATGTGTGAAAAGTAGATGAATAAATATAAAGGGTACCATCTGGATTGGATAGTTTACATGGATTTTTCACTTCTTTATTTAATTGTTTGCATTTTTATGTGATGCTTTTAATAGTATAGGACTTTTGCTTAAGTCCATTTTTCAATGATAGCATCATAACTTCTATTAGCTTCTAGGTAGGTCTAGGTATGTATGAATACTTTTTGGGATTTTTTAAATATATTTTAGAATGAGTGGGTATTCAGCATTAAGAGATTGCCTTAATGCTTTAAGTTACTTGGATATCTAAGTACGGACTAATTTTAATTTGTTGAATATTGAAGCAAAAATTAAAATCTACCTGAGATATTTCAAATATAGATACTTTACATTTTTTGAAAATCTTTTTTTTAAATTTTTTAAAATCTTTATTTATTTTTGAGAGAGACAGAGTACAAGTGGGGAGGAACAGAGAGAGAGAGGGAGACACAGAATCTGAAGCAGGTTCCAGGTTCTGAGCTGTCGGCACAGAGCCCGATGCGGGGCTCAAACTTACCAACCATGAGATCATGACCTGAGCTGAAGTCAGACGCTTAATTGACTAAGCCACCCAGGTGCCCCTAGATATTTTACATTTTTAATTGAATGTGTGGATTTACTTTGCATTTTAAATTATTTGAAGTGAATTAAAGAAAATAATTAAAGAAAATAAAGAAAATGGCTTTGTTGCTAAAGGAGGTTTATTTGCCCTTACATGTATCTGCTTTTTTTTTCCATAAAATGATTTAAAAGTTAGAAAACTTTCAGAAGAAAATGAGATTTATCTATTAACTATAGATTTGTAGAAGTAGTGATTTGAAAACCATAACAATTACCTGTGTTTGTATTTGTTTAAATATCTAGTTCCCTCATACTTAAAATAATTTTATATTAAATGTTTTCTAGTATCTCTTCAGAACTATTATTATTTGACTCTTCTTTCTTAGATTTTATTCAGATTTCCTAGCACAGTCAGAGTGGAATTGTATCCTAGTATGTAGCCCTCTAGTGGCTAAAACTTAAAAGGGGCACAATATTAAGGGGGGAAAAAAAAAGAATCCCAATTCTTCCAGAAAGAAGACCATCCATTTAGAGAAGGAAAAGGGGGAGAAAGGGCAGAAAGTAGGTGATAGACAATGAAAGGAAAATTAAATGAAAGGTCAAAGTTAGCATTGTGAAATAGGGGGATGAGGACATAAGGAGTCAATCTTTTCTGAGCAGATGTGGTTTTAGAAAATTTTTGTGTATTTTCTCACTTTATCTTCACAAAGACTCTATGGATACAATCCTTATTCTACAGGCAAAGAAACTGAGGCTCAGAGGATAAAAGAAATAACTGCCCAAATCACACAATTAGGGACTAGAGAGGTGGAATTTGATTCCGAAATCCATGCCCTTAAATATCAAGTGAAGTTGGAAACATTGAAGATGAGTTGGATGGAAGTTTTCCTTCATTCCTTATGGGGTTGCAACTTCCTGTTGGCTCAACAACTAGATCAACAGGAGTATGATGGATGAATGTGACAGGGGCACCACCCTATCACACACACCTATCCACCTACCTAGGGTTCTTGTGGAACTGGAAGTAAGGGGTGGAGTTCACTGATGACGCCCAGGCTCATACTCTAACCATAATGCATTAGCTCAAAAGGGTGGAGGGGGAAAGAAAAACAGCAATACTATGACAAATTAAGCTAAAGAAACAGTTTCTTTATCCCCATTCTGCACAACAGTGTTCACATGCAGCATGACGTTAAGAGAGATAACAGACTTCATGTTTCATAAATGCCTGCTGCTTCTTATTTTTCTTTATCTATTTTCATGATATGTAATACTGTATCTATAGCCAAAGGCTAGGGATGGGCTGTGTTTGGTAAAACATTATACTAGTTCCAGGCAATATCTAGAGACATTGTGTTGCAGGAGAGGAAACAAGACATGTGTCAAGGAGTACTACCTGCTAAATACTCAATACTATTTGTCAGTTGTTACAAAAGTAGAGATTACTACTTTTTAAAGTAATTTAAAATATACATATTTTAATGAACCCCCAGCATATATAAAGAAGAAAATTTCCTATATGGTAGTTCTCATTATAGTAAAATTCACATGACTATCTGAATTTAAAATTTGAGTAGGTCGATCTTTTTCTTAAAAATATTATTAGGTATGGGCTCCTGGGTGGTGGCTCAGTTGGTCAAGTGTCTGGCTCTGGATTTCTGCTTAGGTCATGATCTCGCGGTTTGTGAGTTTGAGCCTCTCATCTGGCTCTGCGCTGACATGCGGAGCCTGCTTGGGATTCTCTCTCCCTCCTTCTCTGCCCCTCTCCTGCTCATTCTCTCTCTCTCTCTCTCTCTCTCAAAATAAATAAACATTTAAATATATAATATATATTAATATAATTATATAATATAATTTGTTCCCTTTGTTATATATATATATTAGTAGTAGTTATATATATTATATATATATTAGTAGTATATATATATAATATATATATATATATATAATATATATATAATTTGTTGATCTTTCAAGACACATCTATTGTTCTGCCTCTTAATGCTATTTGCATACTTCTCTTATCCCTTTCAAGATTATCATTTCTTTTGAGTAAATAGATTATTTTGCTCATCACGATAGTTTTGTTTTTAATGGTAAAAGTAATCCTACTTAAGCAAGTCAAAAAAGTCAAAGTGTATGAGAAAAGCACTCGTAATCTCTGTCTTCCCCCTTCCATTCCTATCTCATGATATATCACATGTGAACAAATTGGTGGGTAGTCTTCCACACTTTTTCTATTTTCATACCAACAAATATAGGATTTGGTTTCTTTTTATTGCTTACTTTGTGTATAATTCTATAACTTGATTTTTTTTTACATATTATAGATATCTTCTCTTAAAACATTTATTTCTAATTTGTTTCTATTTCAGTAGATGCAACACATTCCATACTATAAATGCACTGTTCCACTGTTCCACAAAATAGATATTTTGTTACTAGGTTTTTTAACACTATCAACAATACTACAATAAACAGATTTGTGCATTTGGCCTTCTATATTGATAGCTAAGTTCCTGCAGAATAGCTTCTCAAGAGCAGGATGGAGGAATTAATAGATATTTCCAAATCTCTAACCAAAAAGATAGTAGCATTCCCTTTAGGGGTACATAAGAATATCTGTTTGCCTGTTCAGTCTCCAGTGCTGAATATTATCAATCTTTTAATATTTGTCAAACTGGTGAAAAATAGTACCCAATTAATTTTCTAATTTGCTTCTTCCTGACTATTAGAGATGTCAAATTATCTTTTCAAAAGTCAAATGTCAAGTTCCCTTTTTAAAGCTCTATTACCTAACACCCCTCAGCCCAACTCCTACCACTAACCTGAGTCTTGACAATGTACATGTGAAAAACTCATTCAAGAACATGGCCATTTTGTTCCTTGACTGTTGAAAAACATCATCAAAAATACATGACCACTGATTGACCTGTGAACTGGACTTGGGTACTCAGGGGCTCCTCACCCCCTCCCTTGTCTTTGGAATGTGGGTTCTGCGTACCTTTCCTGCTCCCAAAGGTTGTTCGAAGGACATAACTTTGAGATGGCACTGTGGTGTTGAAAACACCCACACAGTATTTACCTTACTGAGCCTGTCAGGGCCTCTTTATAAACTTTTAAGATTGTGGCGGGGGGGGGGGGGGGGGGGGGGGGGAGGGGCGGGAAGGAGGTGCGGGAATTCATTTGTCTTGCTGCTGCCTCAGACCAGCCTTGTATGTTAGTTCTCTTTGTTATTATTAAAACTACCACTTACCAGCCTCTTTCTTTGGTCTCTCCCTGTCCTCCACATACAGAGTACAGTTTCAGATTGCACCAGGAAAGCTCGCCAGAGGCCTGGGAACCAACACTGAACTCTTCATCTTTAATGATATTCACCTCCACCCACGTAAGCCATCCACTTCCATGGACACAAATGAACTTGTCATTATCTGGAACTACTTGAACTTCTGAACTTAAATTCAGACATCTCATTCTGACTACTGCCTTCTTTCTACTCTTTCATGTCTCTTTCTCAGATATTCCCATAATACCTGTCAATTCATCTGAGGCTTCCAGTCAATTAGATATTTGCAAGATCATCATACACAAGCAAGAAACACTTTTCCAAATGTGAGGCAATCAAAGCTTCAGAAAGCAATGCTTCTTGGTTTGGGGGGAGATTATATAACATCCAGTGATTTTTCAATCCAAGAAGGACTCAGGGAGTGGATGGGAACTTGGAGATTGGTTTGAGTTGTCACAAAGACTAAGGAGTCATTACTGGCATTTAATGGAAATGTTTCCAAGGGATGTTATATGTTCTTCATATCTGGAACAGTCCCTTATAAAGAAGTACTGTCCCAATTAAAATATAAATAGTGGCCCTAGTTAAGATATACCAAACCCCCTCAATAATTTAAATTAAAAAGACGAATGCAGATGTACATAAATTTTTTTTATGATTTATAGGTTTCTGCTGACCCCTCAAGCCCATTTATGGAGCCCAGATTAAAAACTCCTGCATCAGGGGCGCCTGGGTGGCGCAGTCGGTTAAGCGTCCGACTTCAGCCAGGTCACGATCTCGCGGTCCGTGAGTTCGAGCCCCGCGTCAGGCTCTGGGCCGATGGCTCAGAGCCTGGAGCCTGTTTCCGATTCTGTGTCTCCCTCTCTCTCTGCCCCTCCCCCGTTCATGCTCTGTCTCTCTCTGTCCCAAAAATAAAAAAAATAAAAAAATAAAAAAATAAAAAAAAAAATAAAAACTCCTGCATCAGATTTCTGATATCTTTATAACATGCCATGATCTTGGAATTTTGTGCTCATGTGCTGACAGATGATTAATAGGGTACTTCTGTACCAGAGTATTCCTAGTAGATCAGAAAATAACTCTAATCAAAATTACATTCTTAGGAAAGTAACTCAGAATAGTTCCTAAGATTGCATTTAAGAAGATTGCAATTAAGATTGCATTTTTTGACAGCTTTCATTAGAGTTTTAACTGTTGAACTCAGTCAGGCTCATGGTCTTAAAGAGACCCCATTACAACATTTAAGAAACAAGATTGACAGTTGTAGTCACATCAGAATAAATTCAATTATGCAAGATTTGTAATAGCAAATTTCTGGTATAAAAGGGAAAAACCTATATATGAATATGAGTCTAATATTCCTAAAACCTGAATTTTTTACTTAAAAAGCACTTTTTGTCATTAAAACTATACCAGGTATACAGTAGATTTGTGTTAAATACACTCTCATGCTTCCTTTGCAGGGTGTTTATTTACAAGAAAGCAATACTAATCATCCATATAACTTCCTGAATTTGTGTTCTATCACAGAAAGCCTTATCAGTTCAGTAATTCTAGTTAATGTAATAGGATAATGTAATTATGTTTCATTTTGTAAGGTATACAACAGGGATCTCCTATTTTGCTGTCCCAGTTTTTCAATAAAGTTTTGATTATAGGCCAAAAACAACAACAACAAAAAAAAAAAACACAAAAAACAAAAAAACCCAGTTCCTACATAAACTAGATACTGTTTAAAAATATGACTGGCAGTGTTCAGCTGTTTCAAAACTTCTTTCTCTTGATACTTCTCCATACTTGAAGCCCACAAAATAAACTGCTTCTCTTTCTCTTTGGGGAACGTCTAGTTAAATATGAACATGATAACCCCTTCACTTTGGTTTTCCATAGAACAGCTGAGGTTATAATTTTCACAAAGAGCTTCACTAAATCTAAGGATAATTTTTAAAATACCATAAAATGCATAAATTTTATGTAACATTATCATAATTAATCATAAACACCCTCTTCTGTTTCATATTCCACCTGAAGAATTTATTATTTTTTTTTTTAATTTTTTTTAACGTTTATTTTTGAGACAGAGAGAGACAGAGCATGAATGGGGAGAGGGTCAGAGAGAGAGAGAGAGAGACACACACAGAATCTGAAACAGGCTCCAGGCTCTGCGCTGTCAGCACAGAGCCGGAGGCGGGGCTCAAACTCATAGACGCGAGATCACGACCTGAGCAGAAGTCGGACGCTCAACCGACTGAGCCACCCAGACGCCCCTGAAGAATTTATTATTGAGGAAATTCCTTTTCCTGCTTTTCCTTGGAAAGGGATTAGGTAGAACTCACGTTTCCATAGAAAGTCTAGATAAACAATGGATTTTAAGGACATTTTTAATCTTCATAGAGAATACATCAACATAAAAAAAATGCATCAACGTTGTACTGAAATTTTTCTTCTCCTCAAAATTAGGTAGAGTTATTTCTTCTCTCCTTAATTACAGAAATAAGAATTCCTTTCAGTTATAATTGTTTTAGCTTCCATTTACTGTATCCGATCCTTTTTGTCTTTATACATCATCACCCCCTTCACCTGGACCAAATAAGCCACCCAAGTGCCCCTCAAAAATAATTTTTAACTTAAAGATATTTTAGTAAATATTAATGTGACTATATCAGTGAAGAGTAGACCAATTTTCTAGATAATGAAGACAAAGACTGTATTAAGGTGAATTAGTTAATTTAGATTTCTTTTGAATCAGTAGAAGCCACAAAATTATTTTTCCTCTTTTATACAACTTTGCCTTTGGAGGCCTAACTAATAATGCTTCAAAATAATTAAAATGCTATTTTGAAAGTTACACTATTTGGTACTTCTCAATGTGGATAAATAACATTACATTATGTTATTATTTTCATATTATAAAAGCTTATAGTCTGAAGTTATAAGTTAAGTCACTTATAACTATTTACATAAAGAATATATATGAAAGTGATTATTCTTTAAACTATTTCAAGGTTTATGTTCAGACATTTATTTATTTACTTCTATTTTTTAATTAAAAAATTTTTAATGTTTATTTATTCTTGAGAGAGAGACAGGGCATGAGCAGGGAAAGGGTCAAGAGAGAGGGAGACACAGAATCAGAAGCAGGCTCAGGCACCAAGCTGTCAGCACAGAGCCCAACATGGAGCTCAAACTCACAAACCACAAGGTAATGACCTAAGCCAAAGTCAGATGCTTAACCATCTGAACCACCCAGCTGCCCCTCCATTCAGACATTTGGAAATGTACTATCTAATTTATGGGAATTAGAAGTAAGACTGTGTAAATCTTTCTGAACATTGAAATTACCATATTTCATTCTTCTGAATTTTTACTTCCCAAAAACACCTGGGAGAACTCAAAAACCAATTTAATAAATTTTAAAAAACTACTCACCACAAATTTCTTATCTAAGAACTACTTTTGTTTATGTATTTTTCCTTTTGATGACATCTATACATTTTAAACATAATTTACAGCTAATTTTCAATTAGTGTTTATTTACTATACATTAGGGAATAATCTAAAGATGAGTTGTGCATTAGTCCATAATTTCAAGGAAGTGACAATCTAGAGGCGGAATTTACCCAAAAGCAAGAAGTTATTGATTAGCTCCCATTTCACCTAGAGAAACAATGATGAATTGGATAGACATGATCGCTTCCCTTGTGGACTTTATATTCTCGTGAAGGATTCAGATAGTAAGTTTGTATATAAATAGAGAAAATAACTACAACTTATGATAATCAATAAAGAAAAAATGAATAGGGTGCTGTAAAATAAGTAAAAGGGAATACATTTTAGAAGATGTATTCAAGGCATGGTGCTGTGTTCCATCTTTGAGACAAAAACTCAAAGATGAAAAAGACATAGCTCTGATCTCCAGTTCACTATCTAGTGAAAGGCATACGATAAATATGTAAACAACTACATGTACCAGAATCAAATAAAAACCATAAAAAGATAAAAGCAACATATATAGAAATGAACAGTCACTAAATAATCCTGATTGGAATTATTCAGGAAGAATTTATGGGCAAGGTAATGTTTAAGTTGGGTTTTGAAGGATGACTATGCTTTTGCTGATAGAATAATGAGTAAAAGACAATATGACAAAAGGAAGAGAAGGGTGAAATTACACTCCAGATCCAGGAAATGTGACTATTTCACATTTGGTTCAAGTGCATAAAGGGGGGCTTGTTGGGGCTAAATGACTGTGCTAACAATGAAACTAAGACCAAAATTGATTTTCTGTTCTATCTAGTTCAGTCTAAGGTAGCTGCTATTTCTTATCTAATTCATTGCTATAAATATTTTTGGGTGCCTCCATTTTAGTTCTTAACAATTTCAGTTCAAACTGGCCATTCTGAGAGACCTTATGGGTTACCCAGGGTATGTATACATGTGAATATGTGTTTTCATGATTTAGGATAGGTGTACATACCCACCCAAACATTTATATATGTATACATACCCTATAGTGTAAATCTCATTTTCTCTACACCTCTCCTGTCATCTCCTTTATTCACCTCCATACCTATCAGGCAATGGACACATGGCTATAAGACCATGACAGACAGCCTAATGAATGTCTATCAAATTCTTTAAATTAGAAAAAAGAAACAAGCTATAAATGCAATGAGATAGCATTATTTTTATGAAAACATTTAAGCAGAAATGATAATCCCAAACCATACAGAACAATATTTTAGCATTAACCTGTGAAAGAAGAATAGTAAATTGTAGGAATAACAGAGCTCTGGATTCTAATCTCAGCTTAACCATGACTCACCTGTATGACTCTGGACACGTACGTCATGGAACCACTCTGCGTTTTTATTTCCTCATAGGCAAAAAAGGAATGACAATATTCATCCTACCTCATAGGGAAGATGTTTGGACTATGTGATTAGTGATTGTAGAGTGTTATTAAAACACACTGCATAATTGTTATTTGGTCTGAGTCTCATCCTATGTAATCCAATGAGAGTTTTATTATTACCCCTTTAATTATGGCTGCAGATTTTATATAAGGCTTCCCATTTCCTCTACCTTATTCCTCATAAAAGAAACTTTGAAATATATCTCTGTGGTAAATATAGTAGCTCTCTTTTTCTAACTATCTGTTAAAGAAGGACTATTGAAACAATGAAGAATACTGTGTGGACCCAGAAGATATTATGAAAGACTAAGGACTACAATAGGAGGTCATTTTCTGCCTGAGGAGTCAATAAATTAGCTCCTTGACACAATTAGTAACAACTTCTGTAAAGGAACTATTGTACTTAATTTTAGAATCAACACCAAAAATTGCAATGAGCCAGTATTTCTTTACTACATATAAATTGTGATCAAATCAGCTTTTTACAGTGAGAATAGTAGACTTGAAGTCATGAATATCATTCAGTGAAAAAGCATTGGAACAAAAACTCTAACTTCCGCAGTTAGCGTCTGTTCATATTTGGGCAAGTAATTCCTTCTTGTTACTCTCTTTTTATTTTGACTACAAAAATCAAACTAAATAAAATAAAGTTTCTCAAAACTTAAAATTTAACAGTATTTGCTAAGCCTTTTCTAAGTTTTAAAGTGTTACATAAATGTTGCATTATTATTATTATTATTATTATTATTATTATTACTGTCTTGCCTTTGGTACTTTCCAAAAAGTGCTGCTTAAAGGGTTATTGTCTATTTCCCTGTCAGTTTCCCAGGGGTCATACTGAAAAATTGTGTCATATAATGTCCTAGGTGATAAACTTGAGCGTATCACAGTAGCTAATGCTCCTGTATAGATTATATCTCAGAACATGTGACTAACTTGAGTCCAGGGAATACAAATTATTGCAAAAAGTACCTAACTAAATACATTTCATGGACTCAAGAAGGAAAGTAAATGTATAGATTTCAGGAAATCCTCTCAGTCATTTTTAATAAGTGAAGAAATTTCATTTGCTTTCTCTACCATCCACTTAACATCCATTGGTATCCCAGAGCTTCATATTTTTTTTCTACCTCAGTTATATTGAGGTATAACTGAAATAACATTGTGTAAGTTTAAGGTGTACAACCTGCTGATCTGATATATTTATATGTTGCAAAATGATCACTGTGATAGCATTAGCTAACATCACCATCCTGTTACATAATTATCATTCCATTTTTGTGGTGAGAACATTTAAGATTTACTTTCTTGGCACTTTCAAGTACATAACTTAGCATTATTACCTCTAATCACTATGCTATACATTAGATCTCTAGAACTTGTTAATCTTATAACAGGAAGTTAGTACCTTTTGACTAATATCTCCCATTTCCCCCACACCCAGCCCCTCATAACCACCACTTTACAGTTTCCCTTAGTTCGATTTTTTTTAGATTCCACATATAAGTAATATCATACAGTATTTGTGTTTCTCTGCCTGATTTGTACACTTAGCATAATGCCCTCAAGTTTCATCCAAGTTGTTGCAACTGTCAGGATTTCTTTCACTCTCATGGCTAAGTAATACTCCATTGTGTGTGTGTGTGTGTGTGTGTGTGTGTGTGTGTGTGTGTGTGTATATATATATATCACATTTTCTTTATTTATTCATTCATTAAAGACACTTAGGTTATTTCCACATCTTGGTTATTGTGAGTAATGCTGCAATGAACGTGGAGTACAGATATCTCTTTGAATCCTGGTTTTATATTCTTTGAATATATTCCCTAAAGTGGATATATCCCCAAAGTGGGATTGCTGGATTATCATTATGGCAGCTCTATTTTTAATTTTTGAGGAACCTCCATAATTTTTCCTTAGTGGCTACACCAATTTATATTCCCACCATAGTACAAAAGTGTTCTCTTTTCTCCACACCCTTACTAGCACTTATTTCTCTAGCTTTTGTCTTACCAACTTAAGGATACAGAGAAGTGTCATGGGTCCATCTTACTTTTCAGAGTAGAAAACTGTGGAATCAGAATCAGGGTTGTACCCCACGGTGACATCTCACTTTCTGAAATAGGATTAGAGAACCACTAATAGGAACAGGAATGCAAATAGAGTTTGGAAATTCTGCCTCAGGTCTCACTTGAGTCCCAAACAATCCATAGCTGATACCTTCAGAATTTAGAGATATTGTTTATGGATCAACATAAGTTTAGCTATTTGCTTTTTCAATGGATTTATCAGTCTTACAGAGATTATTAACATCTGTTTATTTAATTATTTTTTAATTGAAGAGATTATTTAAACTAGCATGCTAGCATTACAGGTAGCTGGAGGGTAGTCTCACGTGAGGTCTGGAGATCACAGAGGTATAAAGGATGTAAGCTCACTTAAGAATTCACTCACAGTTCTTTTCTTGGTTACTTTAAGATATCACAGGATTGTGGTTTCCTTCCTTCACACCACAAAAGTCACTAAAATGGCAGCAACTTTTGCTAAATTTCAGTGGTCCTTAAAATCAGCTTATTAACACAGTCACCAGGGATTTTTAAAAATATATATTTCTGGGCCCCAACCCCTGAAGATCTGTGCTGCAGCTAGAAAACACTGCTCTACGCTTGCCTACTTTCCTCAAAATAGTATCATCATTATCTTCATCATCAACACCATCAGCACCATTCATTGACAGTTTGTTAAATGCCATGTGCTATGCCAAGTTCTTTTCATTTAATACTTAAAATCCTGGAGAGTATTTTATCCATGTAGCAATATGGAAACTGAAGAAGGAAGAGATTAAATAACACAGACACCAAATGGCGGAGCTAGGATTCAAACCTGATCTGTCCAACTCCAGTCTTTCCCTTTGATAATACCTCATACTTGACTCTCCACAAAAATTTTTTTTCAACAGTCTTTCTACGTCCCTTATTTTCCTTCCTGTTCCTTGCTTATGAAACACAAGCTTGGCTTTTCCAAGAAGTTTTGTAAACATTCCAAAAACGTGTTGAAAGCAATTTTTTAAATGCCCTTTACCTCAGAAAATATCTCCCAAAACTTGGAAATAGACCGTTTTTTTGAATTGACAAAACTTATTTTACTTAATTGCATTATTTTTACTGTCAGTCTACTCCAGCTCAGAGTTTTTTCATGTGCACCCTTTTCCCCAGTTTTCCAAGTGTAACTGATTCATACACTCATTTGACTAATGTATCTAAAAGTCTCACACATAATGCTTTCATTTTCTGTGTGTCAATGTTGAAGCAAAAATAAAACATTTTTTTCTAAGTGGCACTGAAACTCAGATTCTTTGCTTTGAGAGTTACAATAGAAATGATTAATAAAGGTTACCTGAAACTGTCATGATCATGATTAAAGTCTAAATGTTAGTCACTGATATTTACTAATCTGCTCTACTGGGTCTTGAAAGAGGCTTAAACCTGGTCTCAAAAACTCTCCCACTTAACAAATTATATTATAAGCCAATTCTTAAACTTTTTGCTTCATTTTCTAGAATTAAAAATCAAATGCTGGTTCCAGATTTTTAAAAAAGGAAACACACACATATACAAATACATATAGAGTAAGAATTTTAAAATTATCTTTTTTGTGTACCATTTTAATGACTGGAATATTTGTTTCTCATTGTGGTCCTTCCAATATGTGAGTTCAACAGAATTCTGACAGCAATGAAATAGTAGGTTTGGCTGCTGTGATAGTAAGGCCCATTGTATCAGTGAAAACTTCTTTTAGATGGGAAAACGTCCTTTCCATCCTGACTTTCATGACCCTCAGCTCTTCTTAACTATTTGTTCTCTTAGGTAAAAAATATTTATGGATATATGAGTGACAAACATTACAATTAAGTTCTACTTTTGTATTATTTGTCAAATAAATTAAATCATTAAAAAAGAACACAACTTTGTACTTTTTATTTTGCATTTAATAATCAAGGACTACAATAAATAGATAAAGGAATGGCATATTTTGATTTTTTCCATATACTTATTTACTTTATAACTCCAAACTGTTATTCCTTATACACAGGAACAGAATACATTAATTAGTGTAAATCCAATGATACAATCTCATCCCAGTAGAACAAGAGACAAAAAAAAAAAAAGTAGTCATTTCAGCAAATAGCAAAGAAAAAGCTGCTTTAAATGTCAAGGCCTCCATTCTAGTTTTTGGTAAATAAATAAATATATATATTTAGTATATTTATTATTGTTATGTTATTATATATAATATATAACATATTATTATATTTATTATTATTATATTTGGTAAATAAATATATTTAATTAATTAATTAATTTATTTATTTTGGCAGAGAGAGAAGTTAAGAAAGAGAATCCCAAGCAGGCTTCTCACTGCCACACTGCCAGGGCAGAACCCAATGCAGGGCTTAACCTCATGAACTGTGAGATCATGACCTTAGCAGAAGTCGTATGCTTAACTGACTGAGCCACCCAGACACCTGGACAAACTAGATTTTAAACTAAAGGTTGTAACAAGACACGAAAAAGAGCATTACATCATAATTAAGGGGTCTATCTATCAAGATCTAACAACTGTAAACATTTATGCCCCCAACTTGAGAGCACTCAAATACATAAAACAATTAATAATCAACATAAAGAAACTCATTGATAATAATACCATAACAGAAGGAAACTTTAACGCCTGACTTATAGCAATGGACAGATTATCTAAGCAGAAGACCAATAAGGAAACAATGGCTTTGAATAACACTGGAACAGATGGACTTAACAGATGTATTCAGAGCATTTCATCCTAAAGCAGCAGAATACACATTCTTTTCAAGTGGAACATTCTCCAGAGTAGATCACAAACTGGGTCACAAATCAGGCCTCAACAAGTACAAAAAGATTGAGATCATACCATGCATATTTTCTGACCACAACACTATGAAACTTGAAGTCAACCAAAAGAAAAAAATTGGAAAGATCATAAGTACATGGAAGTTAAAGAGCATCCATCCTACTAAAGCATGAATGGGTTAACCAGAAAATCAAAGAAGAAATAAAAAAGTAAATGGGGGCACCTGGGTGATTCAGTCGGTTGAGTGTCCAACTTCTGCTCAGATCATGATCTCACAGCTCGTGAGTGCGAGCCCTGCGTTGGCCTCTGTGCTGACAGCTGGGAGCCTTGAGCCTGCTTTGGATTCTGTGTCTCCTGCTCTCTCTGCCCCTAACCCACTCACATTCTGTCTCTGTCTCTCTCAAAAATAAATAATCATTAAAAAAAAATAAAAAAGTAAATGGAAGCAAATGAACATGAAAACATGACAGCCCAAAACCTTCGGAATGCAGCAAAGGCAGTCACAAGAGGGAAGTAGATGGCAATACAGGCCTATATTAAGAACCAAGAAAACTCTCAAATCCACAAACTAACCTTACACCTAAATGAACAGGAAAAGGAACAGCAAATAAAGCATAGAGCCAGCAGAAGAAGGGAAATAATAAAGATTAAAGCAGAAATAAATGATATAGAAAGAAAAAAAAAAACAGTAGAACAGATCAATGAAACTAAGAGCTGGTTCTTTGAAAGAATAAACAAATTGATAAACCCCTAGCCAGATTTATCAAAAATAAAAGAGAGAGGACCCAAATAAATAAAATCATGAATGAAAGAGGTGAGATCACAACCAACACCACAGAAATACAAACAGAATTATAACAGAATATTATAAATATATGCCAACAAACTGAGCAATCTGGAAGAGATGGACAAAATCCTATAAAGATACAAACTACCAAAATGAAACAGAAAGAAATAGAAAATTTGAACAGACCCATAGCCACAAAGAAATTGAATCAGTAATCAAAAATCTCCCAACAAACAAAAGTCCAGGGTCAAATGGCTTCCCAGGGGAATTTGACCAGACATCTAATGAAGAGGTAATACCTAGTCTTCTCAAACTGTTCCAAAAATAGAAATGATAGCAAAACTTCCAAACTGATTTTATGAGGCCAGTATTACCTTGATTCCAAAACCAAAGACACCATTAAAAAGAAGAATTACAGACCAATATCCCTGATGAACATGAATACAAAAATTCTCAACAAGATACTAGCAAATTGAATTTAACAGTATGTTAATTCACAATCAAATGGGATTTATTCCTGGCCTAGAGAGATGGTTCAATATCTGTAAGTCAATCAGTGTAATACACCACATTAATAAAAGAAAGGATAAGAACCATATGATCCTCTCAATAGGTACAGAAAAAGCATTTGACAAAATACAGCATCCATGTTCAAGAAAGTAGGGATAAAAGGAACCTACCTTCACATCATAATAGCCATATACAAAAGACCCACAGATAATATCATCCTCAATGGGGAAAAACTGAGAGCATTTCCCCTAAGGTCAGGAACATGACAGTGATGTCCACTCTCACCACTGTTGCTTAACATAGCCCTAGAAGTCCTCAGCAATCAGACAACAAAAAGAAATAAAAAGCATACAAATCAACAAAGAAGAGGTCAAACTTTCCCTCTTTACAGATGACATGATACTCTGTAGAAAACCCAAAAGACTCCAAAAAAAAAATTGCTAGAACTGACACATGAATTCAACAAAATTACAGGATATAAAATCAATGTACAGAAATCTGTTGCATTTCTTTTAAAGAAATTTTTTTTAACGTTTATTTATTTTTGAGAGAGAGACAGAGCATACGTGGGGTTGGGGCAGAGAGAGAGGGAGACACAGAATCCGAAGCAGGCTCCAGGCTCTAAGCTGTCAGCACAGAGCCTGATGCGGGGCTCAAACTCATGAACCATGAGATCATGACCCGAGCAGAAGTCGGACACTTACCTGACTGAGCCACCCAGGTGCCCTGAAACCTGTTGCATTTCTATACACAAAGAATGAAGCAGCAGAAGGAGAAATCAAGGAATCAATCCCATTTACAATTGCACCAAAAATCATAAGATTCCTAGGAATAAATGTAACCAAAGAGGTAAAAGAGATCTGTATGCTGAAAACTATAGAACACTTATGAAAGAAATTGAAGAAGACACAAAGAAATGGAAACACATTCCATGCTCATGGATTGGAAGAACAAATATTGTTAAAATGTCCATACTACCTAAAGCAATCTACACATTCATTGCAATCCCTATCAAAATAACACAAGCATTTTTTTACAGAGCTAGAACAAATAATTCTAAAATTTGTATGGAGCCACAAAGTTCCCTGAATAGCCAAAGTAATCCTGAAGAAGAAAGGAAAGCTGGAGGCATTACAATTCTGGACTTCAAGATATATTACAAAGCTGTAGTCATCAAGACAGTTGGTACTGGCACAAAAACAAACACATAGATCAATAGAAGAGAATAGAGAAGCTAGAAATGGACTCACAACACTGTGGTCAACTAATCTTCAACAAAGCAAAAAATAAGATCCAATGGAAAACGGTCTTTTCAACAAATGGTGTGGGAAAACTATACAGTGATATGCAGAAGAATGAAACTGGACTACTTTCTTATACCATACACAAAAACAAATAAAAAATGAATGAAAGTCCTAATGGGAGATCTTCAAAAACCTAGAGGAGAACATAGACATCAACCTCTTTGACCTTGGCTGTAGCAACTTCTTATTAGACATGACTGGAGGCAAGGAAAAGAAAGGCAAAAATGAACTAATGGGACTTCATCAAGATAAAAACCTTCTGCACAGCAAAGGAAATAATCAATAAAACTAAAAGTTAGTCTATAGAATGAGAGAAGATATTTGAAAATGACATATTGGATAAAGGATTAGTATCCAAAATCTATAAAGAACTTATCAAACTCAACACCCAAAAACCAAATAATCCAGTTAAGAAATGGGCATAAGACATGAACAGACATTTCTCTTCTTTTTTTAAAATTTAAATCCAAGTTACTTAACATAGAGTATAATAATGGTTTCAGGAGTAGAATTTAGTGATTCATCACTTGCATATAACATATAACTTGTTGCTTATCCCAACAAGTGCCCTCCTTAAAGTCCATCACCCATTTAGCCCATTCACTCCCCACCCCACTCACCTCCCTGTACAGACATTTTTCTAAAGAATACATCCAGATAGCTCTTTGTTGAGAGTAAAACAGTAACATTTTACTCTTCTTGTGCACATAATTACATACATAAAAATAGCTAAACAGCATGTACTTTAAAAGAATATACGATGAACTCATTTTCATGGTAATATTAATAATGTTGATATCCCATTACAACTTGATTTTTAACTGAAGGTATCCATTATATGGATGTATCATTATTTACTTAACCAATCTCTCATGTATAACTTGAAACCCAGTTTTTTTGACATTGTAAAGAAGGGATAAATATCAGCACATTTACGAATATTTTGTTAGGTTAAATTCTTAGAAGTGGAATCAGTGATAAAGGATTTGTATATTTAAAACATGCTGCCTTAGCGATTATACTTAGTCTGTGGGGTCAGTGACACAGAACTCTCTGTAGTAAATGGGCTGTCTTGAGTAGGGTTCAGACTTTAGAACAAATAGTACATTTGCTGACGTTTGAAATGTGATTAATAACTGACTATTAAAGACAGTCCTACAAGGTAAAGGCAAAAAAAAAAAAAAGTCACAAATCCTTTAGAAGCAACTGAGATAGTTGAAAGATAGTGGAAAGATGCATAGTTGCTGAACAACTGTCAACAATCCAGGGCTCATTGCAGGGAGTTGGGGTGGAGAAGGTATGAACTGCTTCTGTGGCTGCGTTCAGAAGCTCATGTCTATTTTAGCACCAGCTGGTCTTATACTTTCTTCCTACTCTTCCAATTCCTTTCCTTGCTGAGTTCCAGTCTAGCCTCTGGACTTTGAAGTGGTGTGTTCCCTTTCAATGTTCAGGCCCCAGAAAATACAGATAATTTTGAGAGAGACAGAGCAAGAGTGGAGCAGGGGCAGAGACAGAGAGGGAGACACAGAATCCGAAACAGGCTCTAGGCTCTGAGCTGTCATCACAGAGCCCGACGTGAGGCTCGAACTTGGGAACAGCGAGATCACCACTTGAGCTGAAGTCAGAAACTCAACCAACTGAGCCACCCAAGCACCCCCCATTTTTTTTCCCTTAATTTGATTTAAAAAATTTTTTTTTTTAACGTTTATTTATTTTTGAGACAGAGAGAGAGCATGAACGGGGGAGGGTCAGAGAGAGGGAGACACAGAATCTGAAACAGGCTCCAGGCTCTGAGCTGTCAGCACAGAGCCCGACGCGGGGCTCGAACTCATGGACCGCGCGATCATGACCTGAGCCGAAGTCGGACGCCCAACCGACTGAGCCACCCAGGCGCCCCTCCCTTAATTTGATTTTAGAGAGAGAGAGAGAGAGAGAGCAAGAGCAAGCACAAGTGGAGCAGGGGGCAGAGGGAGAAATATAGTCCTAAGCAGGCTCCACTCTTGGTGGCGAGTCTGACACAGGACTTGATCCCACAACCCTGGGATGGTGATCTGAGCCTAAACCAAGATTTGGAGGCTCAACCAACTGAGCTACCCAGGCACCCCAGGTGTCAGATAATTTCTTAATAGATGGTGTCAGTTTTGCTTATAGACTGGAATCTGATCATTGTCCCCAATAAATATCCAATAATGTACTGGGACATGCCAATGAGTATCCTGTTACTTTGATATATGCGATCAGCATCTTCTGCAATCTTTGCAATTCCCTATAATCTTGGGCCATAGCAGAAAAGGGATAGTTTCTTCTGAGGCAGAGATGAAGAAATGGAGTTGCAGTTAGGGAAAGGGCAAGGAAACATTGATCACAATAGAGAAAATTGACCTTAATGTACAGTCTCAACAGCATTACATTTGTATGGGAAGGATTTGGAGCACATTCATTCATTTCTTATTCATTCATTCATTTATTGATTAAACATTTACTAAATAACCATGAAGAATCAGGCAATTAGTCACTGGGAAGTCAACATTAAATACTTCATGGTCATTGCCCAGAAGGGGCTCACAGTCTGAAAGATGCACATGCAATATTTTTAGTTCTATCTAAACTTAGAAATGGGGAGAAATGGTAAATATAGTTTCCAATATAAAGCTTAAGTTGGGATTGAAGAAGTAGCAGAATTGGCCTGAGCACAGTCTGCAGCTAAGTAACAGGTTGTAATGTCGGGGTGCCCTGGACCCTGAAGAACCTAGGATTGTATCTTACAATTGCATTTAGGTGATGAATCACATGTGCTTAAAGAATTAGCACTTAATGGCATATCATGGCTATGTTACTGAACTAAGTGCTACTAAGTAAGAACAATTATGCCTTGACTTCATGAAGTTTATATGTAAATTCATTGGTCATTGGAGCACCTGAAGAAGAGGAGAAAAAGAGACTTATTTGATGTTTGGCTAGTGAGTGAGAAGTAAACCTGATACAAGATCTCTTAAGACAAGTTATCAGAGGGGCGCCTGGGTGGCGCAGTCGGTTAAGCGTCCGACTTCAGCCAGGTCACGATCTCGCAGTCTGTGAGTTCGAGCCCTGCGTCAGGCTCTGGGCTGATGGCTTGGAGCCTGGAGCCTGTTTCCGATTCTGTGTCTCCCTCTCTCTCTGCCCCTCCCCCTCCCCCTCCCCCGTTCATGCTCTGTCTCTCTCTGTCCCAAAAATAAAATAAAAAACGTTGAAAAAAAAAAAAAAAGACAAGTTATCAGAATGGTTTTGGCTGAGTTGAGCTCATCCCAGAAGCCACCTACCTAGGTCGAGAAGGAAAGCTGCATAAAACACAGAGTTAAGAAGCAGCTATCTTAGAGCAGCTAATCTGTCTCAATTTTCTCACTAGTTCCTTCAGAAAAGCTGTACCATCTTGTTTGAAAACAACGTGCAATGGTTAGTCAATATTGGAAAGGATGACAGTGCGAAATCAAAGGAAAAGGCAACAGTTAAAATTACGTTGCAAAAGTATGATAAACAGATTACCCAGGGGAGATTGTGCTAGCAAAAGCTAGATAACTGAAATAAAAAATCTGGCATCTGTGAACTTTGTGATTAAGTAGACTACAAAATGAATGTTTAGGAATTTCAATTAAATTCTATGCTTCTCTTTGGTGATGATCCCACTTCGTTTTATGATACTCCAGGTATCTCCAGCTATCTGAAAGGGTGTTGTGAAATTTTGTAAGCAAAATAAACTTACTAAAGACAGATAATTAGGTATAAGAAAATATGCTTGACTGGAACTCATGAGATTTGAATTCTATTTTAGTTTGCCAATAACTAGTGTGAATTTGAACAAAAGAATTCTTTCTGACTCTCAGTTTCTTCACTTTTAAGTTACAGAAATGGACTGGTTTTTACAGTACCATCTAATGGTATAATTTTGTTTTTTTGCACACCTCGGGCCCCATATATGTAAGGGGCTGGGCAGGAAGTGGTATTTGTGATTTGGAAATCAGAGTTTTGTAACTCTCCAAAACTGAGGACTCATTATTACATGCTAAATAACCTCATACTTTCTTTGGGAAGATGGGGATGAAAAATTGTCTTGAAGCTGGTAAGACCCACAGAGCACACAACTAAGCCCGAGGGAAAAGTAATACTTATTGGAGGCTGAGTCTGGCAGCGAAGAAGGGATGGGCCAAAGGAACCCATAAGGGGACTTTTTCCTACCTATCTTATTATTTCTTGGGAACTTCTTTTTTTTTTATTGTATTTTATTATTATTTTATTTTATTTTTCCTAATAAATGTCACTAATATCTGACTCAATAAAGTACCATAATAGTCATTTTCTGGGATTTTACAATCCCTGAAGTCATGTTGCTGATTGCCTTACTTTAGTCTTGGCAGAAGCAGGTAACATACCCCTGCTTTTACATGATTTACAACTGAACAAAGCCTTTTGTTTTCCCCTGCTCAGTTCTTAATAGGGAAGAACAATTGTTTTTTTGTGTTTTGTTTTTAATTTGAAGGAATCATTCTGAGCTGCAGTCAACACCCATCCCAGGCATGTAGAGTCAAGTGTTGTGGCCAGCCAAAAGGTGACTTTTGGGTCAGGTATTAACAGTGGAACGACATTCAGATATTTTACCTATTGGGTGTTAAAAGACTTACTTGTGAAATACTTAAATACAGGACATTGTGGCTTTAAAAAGTGTGCAAAAGTTTAGGTTGCCACCATTTCAAGTGGTTGCTCACAAAACAACCAAGGTGTGGCATTTGTACCACACAGGTCCTATCTTGCTGATTATTTATGGTAATTACACAGGAAGTGAATGAACACAGTGCAAGCTGGAAAAATAGAGGTTGTGATTTGAGGGGATGGGAGGGGAGAAGTGAAGAGATAAAGGGATAGTGAACAAAAAGGGTGTGGTGTATGTTCTGATTCTGAAACCTTAGTATCTGTCAACCATGCAGTAGATATAAAGATCTCTGTAGCATTGAAACTACTAGAAATCCCCTTTAAGCTTTTGTTCCTAACTGCTGCTTTTGAAATGTATCCTCTTAAATATACACTAGAATTGTCAAAGAACTATTTTCCAATTTAAAGCAAAATAAAGTAATTTGCCATTTCTCTTATCTGAATCTTTATGTGCTGATTGGAAACTATTGTTTGCACAAAACCATTTGTTGATATTTCCAATTTTTTAATTTCTGCTATGCTGCTGAATAGTTCTTTCCATAAGCATCTGCAGAATTTAAAACATACATTTCCAAACAGTTTCTTGTTTAAAGGATTTCAAAACATTTTGTTTATAATGCTGATTAAAAAAAAAGAACTTGGGGAATATTTCATATTCTGTTTGGTTTGATTCATACTAGTATCTGTACTTTAGCTTTAGTATATATTACATATTTAGTATATATATTAATATATATACTATATACTAAAGAATAGATAATTACAATTATAATACATATAGTAATTATGTTTAAAATATATAATTAATATATTATATGTATATATAATATATACAAATTTATATTTAGTCCATTTTTGTTAAACTGTCTAAGCTTTAGCTTTCTTAGCAGTAAAATGGGATCTGAATACTTCCTAAAAATTACTGAAAGGATGAAACAAGATAATTAGACAAACAACTAGCACAAATTCTGACAGTGGTAGTTAATGAATGAATGTATATTATTAGCAGGACAAACACAGTTACATCTTCCAGATGTTTATTGTATAGATATCAAAGGTCCAAAGGATAATTAGAGATACAAATTCAGAGATCTTGAGAGTCCCATCATTCAAAATTCTGCATCTATTCACATAATTTATATTATGTGGTCAGGAAAGGTTTCCTTGTATATATGTTTGTCAGATAAATAGGATGAGTATGAGCTAGGCATCTTGAAGAAGGGAGTGAAGAATAAACAAAGTGGGGATAGGGATTAGGTCAAGGAGAGGAAATGAACCTACACAAAGTTTTGCTGAGGCTCCCAAACTTGGCTGTACATTGGAATCATCTGGGGAGCTTAAAAACATATTGATCCCTAGCCCTGGGTCCCACCCCCAGAGTTCTGATTTAATTGGTCTGGGATGCCTAGACTAATGGGATTTTTTATAGTTCTCCAGATGATTCTAATGTACATTCAAGGTTCAAAACTATTGTTCTGCAGGCAAGAAATCGGGGAGCTGCAAGAAAACAGAGAGAAAAGGAAATGGGTAAGGAGGATAGAGTGGCTAAGATGGAAGAAGTGGACAATTCACAAAACGCCTAGCAGGCTGTGCAGTGCTATCCTGTGCTGAACTATGCTAAGGACTTCAGGCTTTATTCTGAACAGAGAATAGTTGCAAGGAAAGGTCTTGCTTTCACTGGGTGCAGGGTCAAAAACTGACTGTAAAAGTAATTCTAGAGGTAGGAAAGGGCATCTGGGTGGCTTAGTCGGTTGCGCATCCAACTCTTGATTTTGGCTCAGGTCATGATCTTGCTGATTGTTGGATTGAGACCCACATGGGGCCGTGTGCTGACAGTGTAGAGCCTGCTTGGGATTCTCTCTCTCTCCCTCTCTCTGTTCCCCCCCCCCCCCAGCTCCCATGTGTGTGCACTCTCTCTTAAAAAAAAAAAAAAAAGACTAGAGGCAAAAGAGAAGTTTCATGAATTAGTTTGCAGTTGTGCAGGCTAGAGAAGATGGTAGCCTAAGCCAGGGCAGTGGCAGTGGATTGGAAAACAATGGAATGATTTGAGAGAACTTAAAGGAAGGGCTGATAGAAGTTGGTGACTGACTGGAAAACAGGGTGAGATGCTATTAATTAAGGTAAGCCAGAACAAGTGGAAGTCTGTGAGAAGAATGTAAATTCAGTGCTGGAAATGCTGATTTGAAGTGTCCAATGGATGTCTAGATGGAATTGTTGCTAAGCAGCTAGATGTGCAATTCTGGACCTAGAGGAAGCAAGCATGGGGTCATGTGCATTGGATACTGAAGGCAAGGGATCTGTGACTCAGGTCTCACACAGACTTCGTTTTCCTCCTTTCATTGTACCTCCATGGGGCTGGCCCCACTGGACCTGAACTTCATTTAGGGCCTGTCACACAAATCATCTTTTAACTTAGCATGTAATGTCAGTATAATACTAAAATAAAGGGGGAAAATGACAGGAAGACAACTTATTACAGAGAACTACTTTGTCACAACTCTTTCTGTGGAGACGGTAAGACACTGCATAAGCACCAGAAAGACAAAATCAAATATGACATGGGCTCTGCATTCCACAAACCAAGGTTGTTTCTTGGCAGCCATGTTTTTTCTTACCTGATCCTGGCCCCTTGGTCAAAGCTAATTGGACCAAATGTAGTACCTGACTCCTGCGGGACCAATCTGATACACTCTCTGGAGAATTTAAACTTGAGAGACATATTAATCACAGAGCTCTGGAAGAAAAGTCAAAGGATTCCTGCTGTAGAATTGTCTTGTTTCCTCCATTCCTGTGAATGGTTATTAGACTTTTCCTTGGATTCTGTATGGCAGATTATACTCATGGTCCCAGCATAATGTCCATAAATTCTTGTTTAAATTGGAAATATTCTAAATATTTAACATAATGCAGCCATTGCAAAATTGGGAAGCCCTCTAATTTACTCTTTAATACTGTTTTGCAAGATTATTCATTAAATGAAAAAAAAAGGCACTGGAAGAGTAATATGGATAGTATCATCTCATGTGAAGAAAAAAATTTCTGTGCAGGTATGCATAAAATTTGAAATGACTGACAGCCAAATGTTTTTTAATTTTTTTTAATGTTTTTTTTTTGTTTTTTGTTTTTTTTTTTTAAATTTTTGCGACAGAGAGAGACAGAGCATGAGCAGGGGAGGGGCAGAGAGAGAGAGGGAGACACAGAATCAGAAGCAGGCTCCAGGCTTGGAGCCATCAGCCCAGAGCCCGACGCGGGGCTCAAACCCACAGACTGTGAGATCATGACCTGAGCTGAAGTCGGACGCTTAACCGACTGAGCCACCCAGGTGCCCCTGACAGCCAAATTTTAATAGTACTTCCTTCTTCTGGGTTTTAAATTGTATAGTTAGTATTTAATTTCTTTTTGTTTTTTTTTTTAAGTTTAAAAATTTTTTTGTTTTTCTTAACCTAGCTTGTATTGATTTTTGTAACTAGTAATCAAAAGACTCTTCACACAATTGAAAGCATGGAGATAAAAAAACCTCAAGAAGCTTAACTCTGTAGTGAGACTCGGAGAGGGGCAGAGCATTAAGTTGGAATGACATTAATAATTAGAAAAGATATTAATTAGGAGGTGTAGTCAGACTCCAGATTATAGCAGTCTGATATTTTTCCATGTTTATCACTTTATAAACAACAGCCCCAGGTTCTAGGAATAATTGAGTATGAATTATCCTTCTTGCCATACAAGTATCTGAAGATAAAGCTTATAAACCTGTCCAATTTATAATAGCATAAGAGATTGTTTTGAATATTTGAAACATTTTCAACTGAAATTTTTGAACCTAGTCTGGATTTAGTGGCAGTAGGAAAATGTTTGTGCTAACTTGTCCTTAATAACTGCTTCAGTATCAGTATCAACTTCTAAATCTATAAACACCTCCATTAATCTTTTATTTGACATGATATCTAGAACAAAATGACAGCAAACTCAGCAAAGATATTTAAAATATCCAGCTGCTTGAAGAATAAAAATATGCCATCAAGTTTATGCATACCCCCAAGGAATAAAAAAGTGATGTTATTTTGTTTAAGTGTGTCTACCACAATCTACTGCCAACATTTTGCAATTAACAATTTCCTCTCATTACTAAAAGGTAACAATGTAGCTTGTACACTCATCTAGATTCCATGCAGTTATGAATAATCTCTCAGTGGTATCACTTGAAAAATGATTTGATTTTTTCAAAGATGTAGGCATATGCAATTAATTGTGACAGTGATTTTTAGCCCATATTTACTGCAAAATATAACACATTGAGGAGAATCTATGGAAAAATGCAAATGTTACCACCTCACATATTAGGAAATAGAACACTGCTGGCAACCTAGAAGTGCACCCATGTATGCCTAAAAGAGTGTATCCTCCCCCCTTTCCTTTAGATATAACCATTATTATGATTTTATGATAATAACTTTATATATATACATATACGTATACGTATAGGTATATGTATATATATAGTTTTAAGACCTAAGGTAAAGGTAGGGGCACCTGGGTGCACAGTCAGTTAAGCTCTGACTCTTGATTTTGGCTCAGGTCATGATCTTACAGTTTTGTGAGTTTGAGCCCCATGTTGGGCTCTGTGCTGACAGTGTGGAGCCTGCTTGAGATTCTCCTCTCTCTCTCTGTCCCTCCCCCTGTTCTCACCCTCTCTGTCTCTCAAAATAAATAAACTTTAAAAAAAAAAAAAGAGGGTGCCTGGGTGGCTCGGTCGGTTAAGCAACCAACTTTGGCTCAGGTCGTGATCTTGGGGTTCATGAGTTCGAGGACCACGTTGGACTGGCTGCTGTCAGCACAGAGCCTGTTTTGGATCCTCTGTTCCCCCTCTCTCTCTGCTCTTCCCCCAGTCACACTCCCTCTCTCAAAAAATAAATAAACATTAAAAAAAAAAACAGACCTAAGATAAATGCAGTTTGGTGTGAACCTGATAATTGTATCCAAAATTTTATTTCAAACTGTATTTTTATAGAATAGGGATCTCCAGAGCAACATTGTTCAACAGAGCTTTCTGTGATAATGGAAATGGCTCAAAAATCACTCTCTCTTTTCATCTCAGTTTTTCCCTTTTAAAATTTTTCATTCTATGAGATATTCTATAAAGTTTACTGCCTCTGCAAATAAGCTACTCTTCATCACTTTCTACAAATTAAAATGAAATCAGGATAGAGAATCTCTCACAAAATAATTCATTGAGGATACTGTTAGGCCTGATGCTTTTCATAGGAATTCCTGAAACAGCAAAGCATTTACACCTCATGTAAGAGAAATAACTGCTGAGCACACTCCCAGCATGCTTTGTCCCTATTTGGCTGTCACTACAGCTGTGTGACAGGTGCACAGATTCTTTTTCCTTTTTAAAAATAATTGCAAATAGCCTTCCCACCCCCATCCACTCAGTAGGTGGTCCTAAGCCTTAAACAAAACAAAGCAGCAAAGAAATTATCTCCTTGTCATTTAATTCTGCTTATTAGGAATGGTCACTTTCCAGAGTTAATTCAGCAAAACAATTGTCATTCTCTATCATTGCAGAGGTTAAGCACATGATAGGCTTGGCAAAAGTAGTTAGCAAATGCTCAAAACTCGGAAAGTAATTGTGTGATGTACTATTGAGAGCATTAATCAAACACCAGAGCAAGGAGACTACAAACAGGAACAGCAAGAGCTTAGGAACATATTTATGGATATGTCTCCTCAGGCAATGGAAACACAAGCAGAAATAAACCATTGGGACTAAACCAAAACAAAAAGCTTTTGCACAGCAAAGGAAACCATCCACCAAACAAAAAGGCAACCTACTGAATGCAAGAAGATATTTGCAAATGATATATCTGATAGGGGTTAATATCCAAAATATATAAAGAACTTTTACAACTCAACACCAAAAACCAAACAATCTGATTTGAATATGAGCAGAGTACCTGAATAGACATTTTTTCTGAAGAAGACATACAGATGGCTAACAAACACACGAAAAGATGTTCAACATCACTAATCATCAGGGAGATGTAAATCAAAACCACAATGAGATATCATCTCACACAGTCAGAATGGCTATTATCAAAAAGACAAGAAACAACAAATATTGGCAAGAATGGGGAGAAAAAGGAACCTGGTGTGCTATTGTAGGAAAGTAAATTGGTGCAATCACTGTGGAAAACAGTGTGATTCCTCAAAAAATTAAACAGTGTGATTCCTCAAAAAATTAAAAATAGAAATGCCATATGATCCAGTAATTCCACTACTGGGTATTTACCAATAGAGAATGAAAACACCAATTCAAAAAGATACATACATACCTCTATGTTCATTATAGCTTTATTTACAATAGCTGAGATATGATAGCAACCCAAGTGCCCACTGACAGATGAATGGATAAAAAAGATGTATATACATGTGTATACGTACATATATATACGATGAAATATTACTCAGCCATAAAAAATGATGAGATCTTGTCATTTCCAACAACATGGATGGACCTAGAGGGTATTATGCTAAGTAAAATATGCCAGGCAGAGAACAACAAATACCATATAAGTTCATTCATATGTGGAATCTAAAAAACAAAACAAACAAAGGAAAAACAAGAAGAGTCTTAAATACAGAGAACAAACTAGTGACTGACGGAGAAGAGGTGGGTGGGGGGATGGGCAAAATAGGTGAAGGGAATTGGGAAGTATAGGCTTACAGTTATAAAATAAATGGAGATGAAAAGTACAGCCCGGGGGGGGGGGGGCACCTGGGTGTCTCAGTTGGTTAAGCATCCAACTTCTGCTCAGGTTGTGATCTCGTGGTTTGTGAGTTCAAGCTCCACATTGGGCTCTCTGCTGTCAGCACAGAGCCTGCTTCAGATCCTCTGTCTTCCTGTCTCCCTTCAGATCTCTCTGCTCTCCCCCATTTGTTTTCTCTCTCTCTCTCTCTCAAAATAAATAAGCTTAAAAAAAAAAGAACATCATAGGGAATATAGTCAATAATACTATAATAGGCTGTGTGTCCAGGGTCCTGCAGATCTGTTTCTTGCTTCAACAGTATTTGGACCGTACAGACCCAGGAATGCCCCTTCTGTCAGCCTCCTACCAGCATCCAAACTTTTTTCCAACCTTTTTTCCAGTCACAAACTTTGGAGCCATATTCTCAGCCAGTCTGCCTCTAGGACCAGCCAACACCCTATGTTGAACATAACTCCTTATTACTGATTACCCATGAGCTCCCGTATTTGTCAGAATTATTTCACCGACGTGGGAGACACTGTCAAACATCTGGTCAACATGCATCTGCTGGCCTCCTACACCTACCTCTCTCTGGGCTTCTATTTCCAGTGGCTCTGGAGAGAGTGTGCCATTCCATCTACGAGTTGGTTGAGGAGAAGTGTGAGGGAGCTGAATGTCTCTTAAAGGTGCAAAACCAGTGCTGCAACTGTTCTCTCCTCCAGGACATGCAGAAGCCATCATAAGATGAGTGGGGTAAAACCCTGAACACCATGGAAGCCACCATGGTCCTGGAGAAGAATCTGAACCAGGCCCTTTTGGATATGCATGGTCAGGGTTCTGCCACACAGACTTCCATCTCTGTGACTTCAGGGAGAACCACTTCCTAGATCAGGAGGTGAAACTCATCAAGAAGATGGGCGACCATCTGATTAACCTCCACAGGCCAGCTGGCCCCCAGGCTGGGCTGGGTGAGTATCTCTCTGAAAGGCTCACCCTCAAGCATGACTAGAAGCCTCTGAAGCCCAGAAGCCTTTGAGAGGCCCCTCTGGCATCCCTCTGGTGCCAGGGCTTATGCCTGAGCCTCTCTCTGCAGTCACTAAGTAGGTTTTTAACCATCTTGGAGCCCTCCCAAGGCATGGATCAAATGGAAACAATAAAGCTTTTAGCAGCAAAATAATATTGTAATATTATAATAACATTGTATGGTAAACTACACTTATCATAGTGAGCATTAAGTAATGTATAGAATTGTTGAATCACTATGTTATACTCCCGAAACTAATATAACATTGTACGTCAACTGTACTTAAAAAATTTTTGAAAAGCAGTGATAGAATAAAACATGTTTGGCTACCTAAAAATGTTAAACTCCATATTACTATACGATGCAAATGTAACAATAGGTTACTCTCTATTTTTGCTATGTAAGGAGGAATTTTTAAATCAATTTATAAAAACACTAAATAAATGACCACAAATAAATCCCAAATTAGTTAATACATCTAGTAAACAAATACCTCCTTTCATTTGGTCCCTTCCCTCATCAAATTATAAAAATCTTGGGAATGCCTGCTATTAGCCTGGCTTGGTCCAATCACTGGAACTGGAGGTGGTAATGCCTTTGCAAACTCCTACTTTAAACAGGTGGCCAGGGCAGAAGTTATACAGAAGGGGGAGGGAAGAAAAGAGTATGGTACATGTACCAAAGGAAGGGAGTTTAAAGTGTTGGGTGCACAAAGTGATTAACATAGTAAAATTTGGGAGTAATATAAAATTTAGATCAATTACTTTACTTGTTAGTAGCAGGTTATATGGAAAATGTGATTGGGAAAAATGGAGTTACTGGCTAATACATAATTTCCAAAACTTTGTGCCTCTCTAATGGGAGTAGCTAAGAATTTCCTCTAACTATAAAATTATGTCTCTTCTTACCAGAAGAGATTTCATAAGATTGATAGCATAAATGGGGATTTAAATTGAAACTCCAAATTCTTTTGGCATGCAGATACAAAGTATGAAAAAAATAAAAGATCATAGCATATAAAAATAAACATTAAAAAAAATTTTGTTTCTTTATTTTTGAGAGAGAGGGAGAGACAGAACGTGAGCAGGGGAAGGGCAGAGAGAGAGGGATACACAGAATCCAAAGCAGGCTCCAGGCTCTGAGCTATCAGCGCAGAGCCCGACATGGGGCTTGAACTCACGAACCGTGAGATCATGACCTGAGCTGAAGTTGGATGCTTAACCAACTGAGCCACCCAGGCGCCCTAAACATTTTTAATTTATAGGGAAAAAAAGTTTTATATTTAGTTATCCAGTGAGTCTTAAAACCTGAGCTTTAATTCTACTGAAATATTTGGAAGTCATTCTCACTGAGCTGGCCAATTCCCCTTATGGAGGATGAATAGAACCATCTCAGCTCTGAATAACTGAACACAGTGGTTTCCAAAACAGGAAACAATCTGCCTGGGACATATCAACGCAGCAATTTCCTTTTCTGAATGAATGTATTTGTATTAAACTGGGAAACATTTCTGAACATGGTTTACTAGCTAGAAAACCATGCTCTTGGGTAATGTTTTCACAGTTTGCCATCATTAGATGAGAAGAAACATGAACTGTAAAGAACTCTATTTCAACTTAATCTTTTTTCTCACCCTCAATATATATGAATAGTCAAGAAAACTGTTTCTGGTACAATCTATCTTGAATTGCATCACAAAGAATAAACAACCACAGGAATTCTGCAGGCTTATTATTAAATATGAACGAATATATTTTTAATTTATTTTATTATTTTATTTTATTTTTTAATGTGAAAATTATTGTCAAATTGGTTTCCATACAACACCCAGTGCTCATTCCAACAGGTGCCCTCCTCAAGCCCATCACCCACCCCCCCCACCCCCCATCCCCCATCCCCCATCAACCCTCAGCTTGTTCTCAGTTTTGTTTTTTTTTTATAATTTTTTTTAACGTTTATTTATTTTTGAGACAGAGAGAGACAGAGCATGAACAGGGGAGGGGCAGAGAGAGAGCGAGACACAGAATCGGAAGCAGGCTCCAGGCTCTGAGCCATCAGCCCAGAGCCCGACGCAGGGCTCGAACTCACGGACCGCGAGATCGTGACCTGAGCCGAAGCCTGACGCTCAACCAACTGAGCCACCCAGGCGCCCCTTGTTCTCAGTTTTTAAGAGTCTCTTATGGTTTGGCTCTCTCCCTCTCTAACTTTTTTTTTTCCTTCCCCTCCCCCATGGTCTTCTGTTAAGTTTCTCAGGATCCACATAGGAGTGAAAACATATGGTTTCTGTCTTTCTCTGTATGACTTATTTCACTTAGCATAATACTCTCCAGTTCCATCCACGTTGCTACAAAAGGCTAAAATGAACAAATCAGGAGACTATAGATGCTGGAGAGGATGTGGAGAAATGGGAACCCTCTTGCACTGTTGGTGGGAATGCAAACTGGTGCAGCCACTCTGGAAAACAGTGTGGAGGTTCCTCAAAAAATTAAAAATAGATCTACCCTATGACCCAGCAATAGCACTGTTAGGAATTACCCAAGGGACACAAGAGTGCTGATGCATAGGGGCACTTGTACCCCAATGTTTATAGCAGCACTCTCAACAATAGCCAAATTATGGAAAGAGCCTAAATGTCCATCAACTGATGAATGGATAAAGAAATTGTGTTTTATATACACAATGGAATACTACCTGGCAATGAGAAAGAGTGAAATATGAACTGAAATTGATATATTAGAATGGGTAATACAAAATCTCCAAATTGCTAAACATAAACTCTGTTATTTTTCAATTACATTTTCCTTTTTATTCCAAAACTGAAGATACACATACTAGAGTGTTTGAAGGATTTTATAAAGCAAAGGTGCTCATCAAGATGAAGATTTGAGGTAGCACATAATGATGGTTGAACAGTACAACCTATGGTTTATTTTTCTATTTGTGTCTTCCATTTTTAAAATACTGTACTTAATAACTGAGCTCATATTGAGGGGGAACATATTTTTAATTATTGAAGAGTCCAAATCAAAACATCATAAAAATGGTGTATAAACTCTCACTGGTAAGATATCTTTATAAGCAGTCTATACATTAGGATTACATTTTGCTTTGATTCAAAATTTACCTCAGCAGTGTCTTTTACACACACACACACACACACACACACACACACACACACACAGAGACATCACATTCCAGGTAATAGTTGCATGTATCTTATATGTTATACACGCTATACTTGATAATTTTGAGAATTTTTCTTTATTCATATCTCTTCTCTATCACTCTTATTAATAACAATCAACTTTTAAAACAATTAAATTAATAATTTCAGAGATTGGTTTACAAGGTAAATTCATTCTGGGCTTTGGCACAAAACTGTATTATAAAAGCAAACCACAAAGCATTTCTTATTAAAAGGATATATTTTCTCTTGCTTTCAGTTTCCATGAGGAAACAAACAAACAAACAAACAAATGCTATGTACCAAAGAATATGGAGGTATTTTCATTTATGTGTCAAGGAGCAATACATTGATATTTGAGCCAGACTACTTATTATATGAATGATCTGGAAAAATAGACAACATTAAATTATCTAATAAACCTAAGTTAGATAAATATTGGCTAGTTATTTGTAAGCAGGAAACCCACCTGTAAGTATTCAAGGGTTAAGCAACATAGACAAAGCACTATTGATGTAAAAAAGCTGGGAGTAAGTGCAATTGTTAATTAGGTTGACTTGCCCTTCTTAAGTAGTGTGCCAGGCTTCCCTTTTCTACAGTTAAGATCAATGGGGAATTGTCTGTGAGTGTGCGGATATATCATATCACAGTACAGGAAGGTGCTCTTGTCTCTAGGCAGATTCTCACTAAGGTATTGTTGAAATCCCACAGAAGAAAAAATCAGTCAATGGAAGTGTTCTTTCAGTGGCACAAAGAGCTGGTAATCTAGCTTGTTGGCTTCCACATCCAGTGTTGCCATTGATTTGCTCTGTGATAAAGCACTTAACCCTCAGTTCAGCAGTCCAAAATAAAGGAAGCTTTGCTACAGGAATGGCAGCAGTTTTAATTAATCTTCTTAAGGAGCTCTAAATCCCTGGCTATGTGGCTAGGGGAAAAGTGCATAATTAAGGGTTCTGATCTTCTAGGGAGGGAAAGCACTAAGCTGGAAAGTCTAACCATAATGAGCACATGCCAGAAATGTGATAACTATGGGTTACATACAAAAATTGAAAAGGAAGATAAATTAGCCTAAGAAGTTATACTGAGAAAATATGACCACCTAGCAATCAGCATTGGTTTTGGTCATTTGAAATATGAGAATCTGTAAGTACCTAAAGAATTACAGGGTAGGAATGACTTCTTGTTTGAAGGGTAATACTGTAAGTAGTACCTTTTATTCAAATCCTACTATGTTTTAGGCATTCTCTGGAGGCAATTTACATATATATATACATATATATATATATATATATATGTATATATATATATGTATATATATATATATATATATATACATATATATATATATATAAACTTTATCCAATCATTACAACACCACTGAAAGGTAGGAATTATTGTCTTAACACATAAGCAAACAGTGGCACTGCAAGGTTCCTTAATTTGCCCAGGGTGATAGAGCTATTGTTCAGTGGCAGAGTTAGGGTTTAAACACAGATTTAAAAACCCTGTAGTTGTCACTCTAGGTTACAGGGATATGAGCCAGTCTAGGTCTTGATATTATTCTAAGAGAACTTGTTTGATGATGGCTAAGCATAAAGAAGACAATTAATTCCCTGGAAGCTTTCTTCAGTGACATTTTGTCGCTTAGGCTGAGTAGTCAGATTTTGTTCCTAAGTGAAGAGTCCTAGAGAATTTCAAAAGAAAGAGAGTAAATTCGGGGCACCTGGGTGGCTCGGTGGGTTGGGTGTCCAACTTCGGCTCAGGTCATGATCTCACGGTTCGTGAGTTTGAGCCCCATGTTAGGCTCTGTGCTGACAGCTCAGAACCTGGAGGCTGCTTTGGATTCTATGTCTCCCCCTTTCTCTCTGCCCCTCCCCTTCTTGCACTCTGTCTCTCTCTCTCTCTCTCTCTCAAAAATAAACATTAAAATTTTTTTTTAAATACTTGATAAAAAAAGAAAGAGAGTAACTTCAAGAGCCAACTTCCCCAAAGCAGAGAAAGACTTGTGGCCCTCATGAATTCCATGTTATGACAGTCACATGAAAAATATTGGACTCTATATGAACAGTTTTGAGAAATAACATAGTAACTCATCTAATAGCTAATGCAGCAGGAACTGCTTAAAAGGAATGAAATTATATTTACATTGTAGAAGTATGGAGTTGTTAGTTCACTGCACAATGAAACAGTTACCTGTGATGAAAATATGGGTCTTGGGAAGCCTGGCTGGTTCAGTTGGCGAAGCATGCAATTCTTGATCTCGGGGTTGTGATTTTGAGCCCCACGTTTTGAGCCCCACCCCCTGATGGGTATAGAGATTACTTAAAAATAAAAAAATCTTGGGTGCCTGGGTGACTCACTCAGTTAAGCGTCCAAGTCTTGATTTTCGCTCAGGTCTTGATCTCACGGTTCATGAGATTGAGCCCCACGTCAGACTCTGTGCTAATAGTGTGGACTCTGCTTGGGATTCTCTCTTTCCCTCTCTCTCTGCTCCACCCCCTACAAAATAAATAAATAAACTTAAAAAAAATTTTTTAAAATATGGGTGTTAAGCTATATTCCCAAAATGAATAACTAACATTTTTCACCAAGTGGCACTAACTTCACTTAGTTTTACAATTTTGAAAAACTTAAATGTAATACATTTTTACCAAGTTACAATTTCTCTGAAAGAGAGAAATCCTAAATGTTTTGCTTATATATTTTACAAAATTAAATAGATACTATAACATCAAGAACATAAATATGAAATCGAGAAACTTTCTGGCATGAGAACCGTTGCTTGGAAAATACATCCTTAATTATACTACAGAAGGAACAGAAGAGTGCTCCTAAAATAAAATTAGTTATTTTTACATTAAATAACTAGGAATCAGTGTGAGGTAGTGAAAAGGAGACCTGGGTTTATTTCCAGTTTTCCACCAGTTAGATCTTAGATAAATTTCAAAAACAAGAGGGTTGGATTTGGTGATCTCAAATGTTTTGTATGGCTCCCTCTATATGTCTAAATTTCCTAAGAGCAGGATGAGTAACTTACAAAACATTTTCTCAAGCAAGGGTAGAATCATAACCACTTGAGTCACTGAAATGTTCACTGGACAAGCTCTTCATGGAAGTGCCATATGAGAAGATCCTTCCTTGGCTCGGTGCATACAAAATGATGTAATGTTTTAATAGGCCTCACCTTGTCTGGTGGAATCATTTTATCAGTTGATTTCTGGGCTGACAGCACCAAGAGAAGTGCTCAAAGTGGCCTATATATGAGATTTTAAATCCTTTTATTATGCTGCATGAGGAATTTGGAAAAACCAACATTCCAATGTATTCCAAATGAAAAATAGCACTATCTCTCCCCACTTATGGTGCTTACTATGGCAAGCTGTGTGCTGTGTAAAACAGGCAGACACACAGGGGCATCTGGATGGCTCAGGTGACTGAGTGTCTGACTTCAGCTTAGGTCATGATCTCATGGTTCATGAGTTCGAGCTCCACGTCAGGCTCTGTGCTGATAGCTCAGAGCCTGGAGCCTGCTTCAGATTCTATGACCCCCTCTCTCTGCCTCTCCCCTGCTCATACTCTGTTTCTCTCTTTCAAAAGTAAATAAACATTACAAAATTAAAAAAAAAAAAGCATGCAGACACACAGATAAAGGTTTACTTAGCAAGAAATTCTCAATGAGGAGGAAGCCCTAATGATCTTACAATTCTTTTTATCATCATGCATTTACATGGTGAATTCCTTTAAGGAAGGCTTCTTGGAAACTTTTTCCAAGTAATATGGAAAGGTTGACATTTAGCCATGGTTGAAGAATCACCAAACTTTTCTATGTGGGTGGGGGAAATTACTTTGTAAACAGACAACTGGAATATTCCCTCAACATAATAATAATAGGGTGAAATACAGTAAATAAACAATGTTTCTCAGGCACTTTCTCCTCTCTTTTTGGTCATCTCTTTCTTTACCTGTCTTGCTTTTATGACCCCAGATTGAGTCGCATGCTCTAACGACTCAGCTAGTCAGGGTACCCCACCTGTGTTGCTTTTAAAAACCAAGCAGCATATGCAACAAAAAAGCAGAACACAAACATTTAAGTAACCTTATTAGCTTTTTCTCAAATTTCTCTTTTCTCAGTTTAAAGTTATAAGCCAATCTTTCTCCCCCTTTAAAATTTGGGCATTTGAGTTTTAGTTTAGAAATATAGATCAGGCAATCACTGTTTGTGATTCATAAGCTAAGAGTATTGTATATTACCTCTTCCCTAACCCATGCCCAACCAGGAAAAAAGAAGAGTATTTGTTTTTTTTACATTTGTCTCTGTAGATCATCAAAGTAGTTCAGTTCAAAAAACACATATCAAATACTATGCTAAGTATTGGAAGCAAAAAGCTTAAAAAAGGGTGATTATTGCTGTCATGGAGCTTATAAGTTAAATAGAAATATAATTATAGCAATAGTAATAATAATGATAATGCCTAACATTTATTGAATGATTCCTATGGTGCCAACTAGCACTAAATGTCTTAGATAAATTATTTCATTTAATCATCTCTGGAATAGGGATTATTATTTTATAAATGAGTAAATTGAATAGAGGGGATTTTAGTAACTTGTCCATAATCACACTTGCAATAAATGACAAAACTGTGTTGAAACTTGGGTCTATCAACTCTAGAACCTCATTATCTTAATCAGTACCTTAAAGTCCTCTAGGAGCGCATATAAAAAGAAATCAAGACACGTGGGGGCACCTGTGTGGCTCAGTCAGTTAAGTGTCTGACTTTGGCACAGATCATGATCTCATGGTTTGTGAGTTCAAGCCCTGAGTGAGGCTCTGTGCTGACGGCTCAGAGCCTGGAACCTGTTTTGGATTCTGTGTCTCCCTCTCTCTCTCTGCCCCTCCCCTGCTTGCATTCACTCACTCTCTCTTTCTCTCAAAAATAAATAAACATTAAAAAAAGAGAAGGAGAGAGAGAGAAGTGAAGATATTTTACAGAAGGATCCTCCTGTAACCTATGACTCCGGAGATGTCCTATTGATGCCATAGAAGAGGCAATGAAAGTAAGATAGATGTGGTCTATGAATTCTAGGCCTTCATACAGAATCAGACCAAGTTTTGATAAAAAAATAAAATAAAATATTCTTTCCTTTTAATTAATTCTCTAATTTCCAGAGGTCTGGGTGGAATGCCGGGACAGGGAAGAACACGGCCCCCGTCCTTATAGGTTTCAATTCTAGCAATTCATACATAATGCAGAAACTTCAGATTTCCAGGAATTTGTAAAAGCAAAACTAAACAAAAACAAACCAACAATACCCTGCAACTATCTGCCCAAAATTATCCAGGCATAACAGTTCTTGCTGCTATCTTTATATTTTTAGTTTTGAGTAATGAGCTCTTTGGAGAGAAAAATATTGAGGATAAGGCTACATAGCAAAATGCAGAGAGAGGTAGATTGAGGTACATCTCAATTTATCTTGACAGTTTTTATAGCATTTAAAAAATAACACATAATTAAGGAAGACTTATTAGAATTTAGGCAGAGTTAATATTCAAAAAATTTCTAGAGATTAAAACTTAAATTTTCTGTCTGTTGCAAGATTTTCAAGGTTTATCAAGACTTTACCCAGAAGAATGCACTTTATGGGAAAAGTCTGACAATGAGAAATTTTATCTTTTGAGATGTGACACTAACAGGCTTGATAATTCAAGGAAGGATATTGAGAATTAAGGACCAAGAACAAAGATAGAAAACAAAAACTTGTAGAAAAGGTTTTTTTATTATTGTTCCAAACAGTAAATAGATGTTTCATTTTTGTCATAACTCTAAGTTAATGAACATTTTATAAAGACTAGAGAAGAAAATTGGATTTTAACTCTGTGCAAGTTCACTCAAGTAGTAGTTAATATTTGTTCTGAACACAATTTGCTTTTTTTTTTTTTTTATTACATCTGTAAGCATCTAACAGATGAATTGTTCTTTACTGTCCATAGACTCTGGGATATACAAAAAGAATATATATTCTTTTTTTAAAAAAAAATTTAGTGTTTATTTACTTTTGAGAGAGATAGAGACAGAGCATGAATGGGGGAAGAGCAGAGAGAGAGGGAGACACAGAATCCAAAGCAGGCTCCAAGGCTCTGAGCTGTCAGCACAGAGCCTGACGCGGGGCTTGAATTCATGAACCGTGAGATTATGACCTGAGCTGAAGTCAGATGCTTAACTAACTGAGCCACCCACATGCCCCAAGAATATATATTCTTTTAAAATCAATGAATAATGAGGTATAGTTATTAGGTTGAGTTTTCTTAAATGACCGTATCATAATATAAACATTCCAATATGCATTATTCTTTTTCACATGATCACTGTATAGCATCAAGCCCAATTATTTAATGTATTAACGTTACTGTTACAAATAATTTTAGAGATGCTCATTTGGGAATAGCTTTCCAACTCTGAATTGTATTTTTGAACATTTACTGCTCGTGAAACTTTCCCTTTAAGGGTGGTTTAATTTTTGCAGTAAAGCTAAAATCATCAACCCAAGTCTTATAAACAAGAAAGATTGCTTATAATCCAAAATGAGCTGTCCCTAAAGTAATACAACTAACTCTGATATGAGACTTATGGAAAGTGGAGGAGTGATGATAGGAGAGGCATGTTGCACAATGATTTGCTTGGATAATGCTAAGTGGGTGATCAGCTAGATTACTAACTGATGGTGGAAGAGTAACACATTCATGGTGAACTCTGCAGAACAAACAGTCGAATTCATAGTTGAGCTTTTATTTGAGGACATACTCACTCAGGTGGAGCAATCCTACTTGTCTGGACTGGACTAACCAAAACGGTAAGTTTTATGGAGGGACAAAGAGCAAAGAGAAAAATGGGGATTATGGTGATATAGGGAAAGGTTCTGTGTACTTTTAGATTAAATGAATAACCTAAAATTTCATTTTTACTGAAAGGTTTGAGACCGAAAGCTTTATGCTAAAATCAAAATAGATAATTTACTCAATTATATTGAATGATGAGGATCAATAAATCATGACACTGTTCTTCCCCCTTTCACCTATGTTATTAAATTAAGATTCACAAAATAAGTAATTAAACCAATCGTTCACAGGCATCATTCAAATACTCCCAACTGTCTTCCCTTTTGAAAACTGGCATTTCTGCTCAAACTATCAGTTAAGGTATATTTTTGTAAAAACAAGAAGAACTTTTCAGAAACATATAATAAATACATTTGCAGTCATTATACTTGAGGGGCGCCTGGGTGGCTCAGTTGGTTGTGTCCGACTTTGGCTCAAGTCATGATATTGTGTTTTGTGGGTTCGAGCCCCACGTTGGGCTCTGTGCCGACAACTCAGAGCCTGGAGCCTGCTTCAGATTCTGTGTCTCCCTCTGTCTCTGCCTTTCTCCCACTTAGTCTGTCTCTGTCTCAAAAATAAATAAACATAAGATAAAATAAAATAAAATAAAATACAAACTTGAGTTACATTTGGGATAATAATACATTAAATTGGCATAGCACTTTGAAGTTTTCAAATTACTTTCCTATTTCTGTGGCATAGAAGTAGGAAAGGTGTATCAGCTAGGGTTCTCCAGAAAAATAGACGAGCAGGGGATAGATTGCATGGATAGATAGGTAGGTAGGTAGATAGATAGATAGATAGATAGATAGATAGATAGATAGATAATAGATGTAGGTAGATAGATTTAGGTTAAGGAATTGGCACGCACAATTATGGGGGATGGCAAGCTTAAAATTTGTAGGACAGGCTGACAGGCTGGAAACTCAGGCAGGATTTTTATGTCTTGAGGTAGAATTCTTTCTTTTCAGAGAAATCTTGGGTTTTACACTCATGGCCTTCAATTGATTGGGTAAAGCCCACCCACATCATCAAGTATAATCTTTTTTTTATATAAGTTTAAATTTTTAATTCCAGTATAGTTAACATACAGTGTTATATTACTTTCATGTGTACAATATAGTGAGTGGTTCAACAATTCTATACATTACTTGGTACTCATCTTGGTGAGTATACTCTTAATCCCCTTCACCTATTCCACCCATCACCCACCCACCTCCCCTCTGGCGACCATCAGTTTGTTCTCTATAATTAAGAGTCTATTTCTTAGTTTGTCTCTCTCTCCTTTCCCCCACTTTGTTCCTTTGTTTTGTTTCTTAAATTCCACAAATGAGTGAAGTCATATGGTATTTGTCTTTCTCTGATGTACTTATTTCCCTTAGCATTATACTCTCTAGTTCCATCCATGTTGTTGCAAATGGCAAGATTTCATCCTTTTTTATGGCTCAATAATATTCGTGTGTGTGTGTGTGTGTGTGTGTGTGTGTGTGTGTGTGTGTGTGTATAAACTGCCGCTTCTTTATTCATTCATCAACAGATGGATACTTGGGCTGCTTCCATTATTTTGGCTATTGTAAATAATGCTGCAATAAACATAGAAAGGCATATATCCTTTTGAATTAGTGTTTTTGTATTCTTTGGGTAAATATCTAGTAGTATGATTACTGGATCATAGGGTAGTTCTATTTTTAATTTTTTGAGGCACTTCCATACTGTTTTCCAGAGTGGCTGTACCAGTTTGCATTCCCATCAACAGTACATGAGGGTTCCTTTTTCCCCACATCCTTGTCAACATTTGTTTCTTGTGTTTTTGATTTTAGCCATTCTGACAGGTGTGAGGTAGTTTTAATTTGTATTTCCCTGATGATGAGTGATGTTGAGCATCTCTTCATGTGTCTGTTGGCCAATTGTATGTCTTCTTTGGAGAAATGTCTGTTCATGTCTTCTGCCCATTTTACTTTTTCTTTTTTTATTAAAAAAATTTTTTTAACGTTTATTTATTTTTGAGACAGAGAGAGACAGAGCATGAACAGGGGAGGGGCAGAGAGAGAGGGAGACACAGAATCTGAAACAGGCTCCAGGCTCTGAGCTGTCAGTACAGAGCCCGACGCGGGGCTCGAACTCACGCACCATGGGATCATGACCTGAGCCGAAGTCAGACGCTCAACCGACCGAGCCACCCAGGCGCCCCTCTTCTGCCCATTTTAAATTGGATTATTTGTTTTTGGGGTGTTGTGTTGTATGAGTTCTTTATGTATTTTGAATACAAACCTTTGATCAGATATGTCATTTGCAAGTATCTTCTCCCATTCAGTAGGTTGTCTTTTAGTTTTGTTGTTTCCTTGGCTTTGCAAAAGCTTTTTATTTTGACACAGTTCCAACAGTTTATTTTTGCTTTTATTTCCTTTGCCTTAGGAGACAATTCTAGAAAAATATTGCTATAGCCAGTTTCAGAGAAATGATTGCCTGTGCTCTCCTCTAGGATTTTTATGGTTTCAGGTCTCACATTTAGGTATTTAATCTATTTTGAATTTATTCTTGGGTATGGTGTAAGAAACTGGTCCAGTTTCATTCTTTTGCGTGTAGCTGTCCAATTTTTCCAACGCTTTTTGTGGAAGGGTCTATCTTTTTCCTATTACATATTCTTGCCTCTTTTCTCAAAGATTAATTGACCATATATTCATGGGTTTGTTTCTGGGCTTTCTATCCTGTTCCATTGAGCTATGTGTCTATTTTTGTGCCATCAAGTGTAATCTTCTTTACTTAAAGTCAACTGATTGTAGATGTTAATCACATCTACAAAATACCTTCTTGGGTTCTTTTTATTTTATTTTTTCTCACTTGTCATATGAGGAAACCATGGCTCGGGAAAGTTAAGTAACTCAAGTCAGTCTCCCATTTAAGAAGTGGCAGAAGCCAGATTAGAGTTCATGTTTTGCTCCCCAGGTTAGGAATTCACCAATTCCACTCTACCATTTCCTTTTTGACTGTTTTCAATAGGGCTCATAGCTCTTAGTATGTAACAGGGAAATTATTTCCTCAATCACAATGACTTTTTAAAAAATGTTTCATGATTATTTAGCTAGCATAAATATTTTATTCTTGATTGAAAAGATCATTTTCTTGGCTGTGTCATTTACTCTTTTATTTAGTCTCTTAACTTCAGCTACGTGATTCCATAAAATCCAGTAGAGTCTACAGTTTTACTGATCACATGGGGAATTACCTTGATGTGATGGTAGCCTCCAAGTATACTACCAAGCAGCCTATCCCAGGGGCCATGGAACAGAAAGATTTACTGACAAAATTAAGGTGTTCAAATTATAGTTTATTAAATCATTTAAGGATACCAGCATGAAACCATAAAAAAAGAGGTTGATTACATTAATGCCCTTAGAAAAGGTTGTGAGTGAGAATACTATACTATCTGAATTCCTTGTGCAAAGTTCATATGTCCTGCGTCTCAGTTGCATTAGATCTCCTGGTTTACAATGTGATTATGAGAATCATAGCTGAGATTTGAACAAGGTGCCCACAGATAGGATGTGTCTGGGGCAATGATACACATTTCTTCTATCAGAAAACTCAGGCCAATTAGTTTGCTGAGCCACTATGGTTCTTATTTGTGTTTCTTGGATTGAGAAAAGAACACTTGGGACCAAAATGGGATTGTTATGTGTTATTATTATCTAGGGGTTGTCATGATCATGAACTGGTCTTTATGCTTTTTTTTTTCTGTCTTTAACACTTTTTTTCCCATCACAATTTCTATCAATTTTATCTATCTTTGGTATATGTTAAAGATTAGTAATTCATTCTTGATATTTCATATATATTTTAAGTTTGCTTATGTTCTACATGCTACTTGTTTACTCATTATCTACACTTACCTTCTGTAGACTTAAACTATATGTCATAACTTAATAGTTTATTTACTATCTATGCTTTACACTTTTTTTATGAGTTTTACTCATACCATTTGTTTTCTTGCCTTTTGACCGTAATTGAATATTCTCAAATAATTTGAAAATTACAATATTGGAAGAAATAATCACAAATTTTATAAACCCCCAAGTCAATAATCTTAATAACATATACAGATCTTAGTAAAAAGTTGCTCTGAGAATAGAGCTTTAATGTTCTCATTGTAACAACAACAATAAAATGGTAATTATGTAAGGTAAAGAATGTGGTAAGTAATCTTATTGTGGTAAACATTTTGCAATATACACATGTATCAAAGGATCACATTGTAAACCTTAAACTTACACAATGTTATATGTCAGTTATATCTCAAAGAAGCTGGGAAAAAGAATAAATTATAAATTACAATTCCATTATGTAATTTGCCCATAACATCATTGCAAATTAGATTTTTATAATGAGGAGTGATTGTGCCGTTACACTGGCAGAAGATAGCAGGTCCCACCTTTGAGGCTTACTTCTACAGAATCCAAATGATAAATACAGCTTCTCATGGATTAATCTAATTTCTCAGGTATTTATTTTTAAGATGAAGTGTTATGAATATTAATATAGAGCTCTTTCTATCAGATGACTTGGATTTTAAACCCATTCAAATACAAACATAAATATGAGGTGGTCTTTCAGTTTGAGTAGCTCCAACTATCAGGGGAAGAATATCTATAATTCCTACTAGAATGAACAATGTCACAAAATAATAGAAGAGGGAATGCTATCTCTAAGAGAATAGCTAGACTTGCTAAGAGAAGCCATTAAGGTTGAGTTTGATGAATAGAAGTTTGCAAGATGGTTAAGTGAGATGAAGAAAACACACATACAAACCATGCAGGACAGATATGGAGGAATAAAAAGAACATAGCATGGACAGAGCACGAGGCAAATTTGGGAAGGATGGAGTGCAGACTTTCTTAGGGTTGGAAGATAAATATAGTAATGTGACTTCTGTTCAGAACATGAAGGGCATCGCCAGACTTTATTATGGGGTTTGGACTTACTTTTTAGACAGTGAGGAATGATAAAAGAAATGTAAGATTGGGTGTGACATAATCAAATCTGTTTTCCCAGATATCATCCAGTTTGGGTCATGCAGATCAGATTCTGATCTTGGTTTCAACCTCAAAGCTTTGGGTAACCAGTTTCCTGCCAGCGTCTACAGCTCTGTCCAATAAACACCAATGGCCTGCCAATATCTTTTTATAATCTCTGTTAACACTCCTCCTCTTCCAAACACACACTTTGTACTTTTTAGTTATATTCTGAGCTGATGTTTTCCTTGTAACTTTTTATGTGTATAAATCTCAACTATCCCTTTACATAGGCTGAATCCTATTCTTTCTATAAAGTCTTCTTGAGATGAAAAAAAGTTATAGAGCATCAGCTCAGAAGTTTTCCAGTTCAGCTTCCTCACTCTATTCTATACAGATTTCCTATAACAATTTTGAAAATGTTTTTCATTATTTAGTTCTTAGTTGTATATTTTTATGTGGACTTCCCTTATAGTTTCATTTGTAAGTTTTTTTTTTTGCTGTGAATATTTTTATAATTATATGCCTTTAATATATTTATTTAATTTTAAAAGCAAAATTCTGAAAAATAATATCACTAACTTCCTATGCAACTCAAAATGTCATTATTAACAAAATTCAAGACTTGCATTTTTGTAAGCATAATTACAGGAGTTTGGATATATGATCAAGATCACAGAAACAATGGCTGACTTTAATTATTCTTGTCACAATTGTTGCAGATATGACTTGGAACAGAAAACAAGAAAGTTAGCAGACTTATGGTAACAGGTTAAATGAATTGAACTCTAAATTGCAAGCACTTCTGTTCATTTCTGAAAAGACTCTCTGTTTAATCTCCTGCCTGAACACATTGAAACTCTCCTTTTGTTGTGGATGACATGTATTCAGGTGTCACTCAGGGTTGGGAAACACCCCTTCTGACTGGTGCCTGGGAACCTTTAGGGCTTCTGGACTGAACAAAGGGGTTCTCTCCAAATACAAAGGGCTCAAATGTCTGTTGTTACTTCTCAGCCCCTCAGGAAGCAACTGCTATCTACCAGTGTGAACAACAAGAACAAGAACAAACCACTGAACTTTGTTGGTAAGATGGCAAGTGTTCTATGGAATGTAAATTTGTTATGCTTAAAACTTTATTTTGCGTTGGCTTTATTTGGTAAAGGGATATGCCAAACCAATTTTATTTTAAGCTTTGACTTAAAAAAAATATTTAAATAGTCTTGAATGGAAAAAGTGTAAAATTTGAATATGAATTTGAAAGTTTTATTAATAATATTTATTCAATGGGCTTATGTACATGACACTATTCTAGGTAATAATTAAATTTTCAAAGAATTGTGTGCAGTGGTTTTTATAATTAAGTCAAGGAAAAGAATAGCCAATGATTTCAGATTCTCCAAAATTTGAAGAATAGGAGAAAGTCCTTAGAAAAAAAATTAAGAAAAAGGGAAAAAAAGACTTGCTAAAGTTCATAAGAAAAAAGAGTAGTAAATTCAACTACAAAAGCCCCTTAAACCTATGTACATCAAAAACTCCAGAAGGAAATTCAAAAGAAAATAACAAAATAAGAAAAATATTACAACTTATATAACTGAGAAAAAAATAAAATTTCTTAATATACAAAAGGCTCTGAAAATTCAATAAAAAGACAAATAACCCACTAGAAAAATGGGCAAAGGCTATAAAGGAACACTTTATACAAAATGAAATAAAAATGTCCAATAACCATATAAAACATAGTCAACTTCAAACACAAACAAAGGCAAAGCAACTTAGATGGGTAAAGCTAAGACGTTTGGTAGTACCCTGTGGATGCAAAACATTCTCAAATACTACTAGAGGATAATATATAACATCATTGAAGATAATTTGGTAATATCTCTCAAAATTTCAAATACAAATATTCTTTAAGCCAACACTCACAATTAGAAATGTACAGTGTGGGTATACTAACATATGTATATAAAGATATATTCTCAGAGTGTTCACTTTGGCACTATAATAGCAAAAAGCTTTAAAAACCTAAATATTCATCAATGGAGAACTTGTTATTTACCTACATAAAATAACATACTATGCTGCTATAAAATGATATATAGTATAGATAGATATGAGAGAGGTAGAGAGAAAGATGTGGAAAATGCCAAAGAATTATTATTTAAAAAAAGCAAGTTGAGGAATAATGGGTATGGTATGATTGCATTTGTGTATAAACGAGGCAGAGAAAAAAGCACATGCAACAAAAGAAAAAACAGAAATATAGAATCTCATCAAAATTAAGAAAATTTGTATTTCAAAGGACATCATAAAGAAAGTGAAAAGACAACCCATAGAATGGGAGAAAATATGTATAAATCATATATAGCACAAGGCACTTACATGTAGAATATATAAAGAACTTTTCCAATTCAACAATAAAAAGACAAATAACCCAATTAAAAATGGGCAAAGTATCTAAATAGACATTTCTCCAAAGACATATACAAATGGCTAATAAGTACATAAAACAATGTTCAGCATTATTAGCCATTAGAGAAATGCAAATCAAAAACACAATGAGATTCGTTTTTACCTCCATCTGAATGGCTAAAATAAAAGGCATACAAGTGTTAGTGAGGATGTGGAGAATTGGAACCCTCATATACTGCTGACTAGGTTGTAAAATCATGCAGTCACTTGCAAAACAGTTTTTTCCCCACAAAATGTTAAACGTAGAGTTTATCATATGCTCCAGCAATTGCATTCTTATGTGTATCCTCAAGAGAATTGAAAGCAGATGTTCACCCAAAACCCTGTATGTGAGTGTTCACAGAAGCATTATTCATAATACAGGAAAGAGTGGACAGTGAAATGTCTATCAACTGATGAATGGATAAACAAAATATAGTAAAGCCATGCATGGAATACTACATAGACATAGAAAAAAGTGGAACATGATATACATGTTACACCATGGATGAAGCTTAAAAACATCATGCTAAGTAAAATGAGTCAGACACAAATGGCAATATATCCCATTTATATGAAATGTCTGGAACAGACAAATTCAGAGACAATAAAATAGACTAGTGGTGCCGGGGACAACAGGGAATGGGGAGTGACTGATAATATGTATAGAGTATCCTTTCAGGGTAATGAAATGTTCTGAAATGAGATAGTGATGGTGACTTTACAAACTTGTGAATATACTAAAAACCACTGAATTGTACACTTGGAAAGGTTGAACATTAAAATATTTAAATCATATCTCAGTAAAGTTTTTTTTAAAAGACAAATGAATAGACGTGTGTACAGTTGACCATTGAACAATGCTGGGGTTAGGAGCACTGATTCCCCACACAGTCAAAAAAATCTGTGTATAACTTTTGACTCCCCCAAAACTTAACTACTAATAGCCTACTGTTGACTGGAAGTTTTACTAATAACAGAAAGAGTTGACCGACACATATTATGTATGCTATATATATTATGTACTGTCTTCTTACAATAAAGTAATCTGGAGAAAAGAAAATGTTATTAAGAAAATAATAAGAAAGAGAAAACCCATTTACAGTAGTGTACTATATTATCAGAAAAAATCTGCATATAAATGAACCTACACAGTTCAAACCCATGTCTTTTTTTTAATTTACTTTGAGAGAGAGCACGAGCTTGGGGGAGGGGGGGAGAGAGAGAGAGAGTCAGAGGGAGAATCTCAAGCAGGCTCCCCACTGTTGGTACAGAGCCCTACAGGGGCTCAATCTCACGAAGTGTGAGATCACGACCTGAGCCAAAACCAGGAGTTGGATGCTTAACTGACTGAGCCACCCAGGTGCCCTCAAAACCCAGGTGACTCTATGATCTGAATTCATTTATTAAACTTGGTAAAATGCAAGTGGGAAACAACTTTACTTGTTCTCCCCACTGGGCTTCAAACAAGCTCTGCAAAATCTTCCTTTTTTGGACAACATCTTAGGCAGATCCCCTTAACTTTCCCCTGCCACTTTCATAAATTAACAAAAAGCCTCATTTATAGGTGACTAAGAGTTCAGTCCAGTCTATATCAAGAATTTAATTTTATCCAGTTCAAAGCTCATCCACTCCCCCCTCACTCTTCTAACCTTCTACCCTTTTATCCCTTCACCTTCTATTCCCTGTAGTGTCTGCTTTCATGGTGCAGTTATCATCTGGCAGGTGTTCAGATTCTGTCTCTTCTTTCTTGGGCTGCTTTTGTGAGCTCTCTGGACAACTCTCTCCATCCCCACTGCTCAGAGCCCTCATTTGCACTGTGCTCACCAGCAGGACCTAGCTTCTCAGATCCTACCCACATATCCTGACCCTGGGCGGCTGTAGGGGAAAGATCCTTTCAAGATGATTCAGCCCAACTACCTTCTCTGGCACCCATGTAGATCACAGAAAACTTCTGGAAGTACACGTTTCTCTTCCAGTGCAGGGACTGTTCCTCTGTTCAGGGTTCACAGCCTCTCTCTTTTAATCTTTTTCAAAGATTCAGAAATATAGACTGCATGTAATGGATATGTACACCAGAGAATAACAACATCAATAATAAATTAACATCTATATACACACCTCCCAGATACTTTCTTAAGAAAGAGAACATTGCCAATTTCTTTGAATCCTTCTATTTCCCTCTAAGGTTGTATAGTCTCCCCTCCCCTACAACAGGTAATTGTGAATTTTGTGCTAATTTTATATTTAATAATAGTTTCTGTCATATCTATTCCCAAATATATGTATATTATTAAATAATATGTTGCTTAGCTGTGCCTACTTTTGAATGTTTATGAATGGAGTTAAACTCCAGACCCCGGAGACAGGTTGTCTGGTTTCAAATCAGGCCCCTCCCGGTTATGTGATCTTGGGCAGTTACTTAACCTTTCTATTCATCAGTTTCTGCTTTGTAAACCAAAAGGGTAACAATAGCAGTTACATCACTGAATTGTTCCAAGGATTAAGTAAATTAATATTTATAAAATACCTGGTCTGACACTAGTAATTACATGTTTAAAAATGTTTATGTATGTATTCTTCTATAACTTTTATAATGTTTTTTTTTAATGCTTATTTATTTTTGAGAGACAGAGACAGAGTGCAAGCAGGGGAGGGTCAGAGAGAGAGAGAGGGAGACACAGAATCCGAAGCAGGCTTCAGGCTCTGAGCTGTCAGCATAAATAATGTTTTATTTAACATCATTTTTTAAACTTTTATGAATTATACCCAAGGTTCATTTGTTAATTTCCCTATAACATTCTACCACACCATAATTTATTTATCTTTTTTACTCTCCATTGATATTTGAGATGTTTCCAGATTTAGGAGGCTATTTAAGACTTAGTCAAATCCTTTGATCACTTTTAAAATTTATCATTTTCTGGCTTTTTTAAAGTAAACTGTAGGAATACCTTATGTATTGCATCCTAACCCATTGTCAGTTTTCTGTTACTAAATAACTTTCCACAGGTTTTTGCTCATCTTTACTCTTAATAATGTGCTTTTTAACTCAGCAACATTTTTGACATTTTGAGATAGTTTTAGATTCACTGATGGTGTGTTTCGATAGAGAAGTTCTTAATTTTAAGGTAGTCAAATTTCTCAATGTTTTCCTTTACAGTTAGTGCTTAAAAAAATTTTTTTTAAATGTTTATTCATTTTTGAGAGACAGAGAGACAGACCATGGGTGGGGGAGGGGCGGGGAGAGAGAGAGAGAGAGAGAGAGACAGACAGACAGACAGACAAACAGACAGAATCCAAAGCAGGCTCCAGGCTCTGAGCTGTCAGCACAGAGCCCAAGACAAGGGGCCCAAACCCATGGATGAGATCATGACCTGAGCTGAAGTCAGTGGCTTAGCCAACTGAGCCACCCAGGCACCCCCAGTTTGTGCCTTTTTGAATCTTGTTTAAGAAATTCTTCCCTATCTGAGACCATGAATATCACCTTCTATATTATCTTCTAAAAATGTCCATAATTTTGCCTTTTATATTTACGTCTTTAAGACACCTGGATTTATTACTATTATTTTTAGTATGATGTGACATAATCCACTTTCACATTTTTTCTTATTCACAGTTTTCGTAGTACTTTTTATGGGAAATTCCTCCTTTCTCCACTCATCTCCACTGCCATTTCTGTCACAGATTAAAGGCCTACAAATTGTGGGTCTTTCTTTGAAGTTTGTAATCATATGTTTCTTTCTCCTCAACAAAAAATTGTGTCTGTTTATTGCCTATATACACAGATGTAATTGGCTTTAAAAAAAAAAATTAACATGTTTTCACTCTTATGTGGATCCTGAGAAACTTAACAGAAACCCATGGGGGAGGGGAAGGAAAAAAAAAAAAAAAGAGGTTAGAGTGGGAGAGAGCCAAAGCATAAGAGACTCTTAAAAACTGAGAACAAGGGGAGGGTGGGTGAAGGGTATTGAGGAGGGCACCTTTTGGGATGAGCACGGGGTGTTGTATGGAAACCAATCTGACAATAAATTTCATATATTGAAAAAAAATTAACATTTATTTATTTTTTGAGCGACAGAGCAAGAAAGAGCATGAGCAGGGGAGTGGCAAAGAGAGAGGGGGACACAGAATCTGAGGCAGGCTCCAGGCTCTGAGCTGTCAGCACAGTACCCAATGTGGGGCTCGAACCCACGAACCATGAGATCATGACCTGAGTCGAACTCAGATGCTTCACTGAGCCACCCAGGTGCCCCTGTAATTGACTTTTTAATAATGATTTCTAACTAGCAAACTTATAATAACAAATTTTTTGTATAGATCATTTTATGTTTTCAATAGTGACAATCATCTACAAATGATAACAGTTTTATTTCTTTCTTTCCAATCTTGATACATTTTATTTCTTTTTCTGGCCAGATTGCAGTGACTATAACCTCCAGGACCATGCTGAAAAGAGCCAGCAATGGGAATCCTTTCCTGTTTCTCATCTAGCACCATTAAGTAGGACACTAATTGTATTATATATTTCATATATAATGGAAATGTGTAGATGTGGAAATGTGTAGATATATTTCATATTATGTAAGCTCCTTTCTATTCCTAGTTTATTAACAGCTTTTATAAAAAAATGATTGTTATATGTTATATAATGCTTTTTTAAATCTACTGTGCTGAGTAAGATTTTCTTCATTAAAATTTTAATATAAATAATTAGATATTCTAATATTGAATGAACTTTCTATTCCTATAATAAAATCAACTTTGACTTGATATATCAACCTTAATAATATATTGTAGGTCTAAATTTGCTAATATCTCATTTAGGATTGATTCTTTAGTCAGGAGGGAAATACAGGCTATAATTTCTCTCTCTCTCTCTCTTTTTTTTTTTTTTTTTGCATCCTTCTCTGAATTTGGTATCAAGTTCATACCATTTTCATTAAAGAGGTTAGAGAATGTTCCATTTTTTCTACTTTCTGAAAAGTTATGAATAATCAAAAAATTTTTAATGTTTGATAGGACTTTTAAAACTATCTGGGTCTAGAGTTTTCTTTATGAGACTATTTTGATCCAGTGATTGGATTTCTTTTATTGCTACATGATCATACACATGTTCTGTCTTTTTCCAATATAACTATAGAGATTTCTAATTTAGATTGGTAATTATATTTTTCTAGAGATTTGTCTATTTTATATGTACTTCAGCTTTTGTGCCATAAGGTTGTTTGGAATATTTAAAAATATCTGGTATTATGTTTTATTTTGTTCATTTATTCATTCCTAGTACTTTTAAGTTATGCTCTTTATCTATTTTTTAGTTTTTAAATTTTAATTCCTATTAGTTAACATACAGTGTTATATTAGTTTCAGGTATATAATGTAGTAATTCAACAATTCCATACATAACCTGGTGCTCATCACAAGTGCACTGCTTAATCCCCAATCACCTATTTAACCCATTGGCCCACCCATCTCCCCTCTGGTAATTTCAGTTTGTTGTGTATTATTAAAAGTCTATTTCTTGGGTGGCTCAGTTGGCTGAACGTCAGACTTCGGCTCAGGTCATGATCTCACAGCTCATGAGTTCGAGCCCTGTGTCGGGCTCTGTGCTGACAGCTCAGAGCCTGGAGGCTGCTTCTGCTTCTGCTTCTGTGTCTCCCTCTCTCTCTGCCCCTAAACCACTTGCATTCTGTCTCTGTCTCTCTCAAAAATAAATAAACATTAAAAAAAAAAAAGTCTATTTCTTGGTTTGTCTCTCTTTTCCCTTTGCTTGTTTTGTTTCTTAAATTCCACATATGAATAAAATCATATGGTATTTGTTTTCCTCTGACTTATTCAGCTAGTATTTTACTCTCTAGCTCCATCTATGTTCTTGCAAATGGCAAGATTTCATTTTTTATGGCTGAATAATATTCTATTGTGTGTATATGCCACCTCTCCCTTATCCATTCATCAGTAGATGGACACTTGGGCTGCTTCCATACTTGGTGTTGTAAATAATGCTGTTATAAACACAGGGGTGCATGTATCCCTTTGAATTAGTGTTTTTGTAAATACCCAGTGGTGCGATTGCTGGATCATAGGGTAGCTCCATATTTAACTTTTTGAGGAGTTTCCATACTGTTTTCAGCAGTGGCTCTGCCAGTTTGCATTCCCACCAACAGTGCAAGAGTGTTCCTTTTTCTTCATATCCTCACCAATACTGTTTTTTTTCTTGTATGGTTGATTTTAGCCATTCTGACAGGTGTGAGGTGGTTATCTCCTGGTGGTTTGATTTGCATTTCCCTGATGGTAAGTGACAGTGAACATCTTTTCATGTGTCTCTTGGCCATCTGTATGTCTTCTTTATTTTATTTTTTTTAATATTTACATTTTATTTAAAAAAAAATTTTTTTAACGTTTATTTTTGAGACAGAGAGAGACAGAGCATGAACGGGGGAGGGTCAGAGAGAGGGAGACACAGAATCTGAAACAGGCTCCAGGCTCTGAGCTGTCAGCGCAGAGCCCGACGTGGGGCTCAAACTCACGGACCGCGAGATCACGACCTGAGCCGAAGTCGGCCGCTTAACCGACTGAGCCACCCAGGCGCCCCATGTATGTCTTCTTTAGAGAAATGTCTGTTCATGTCTTCTGCTCATTTTTTTTTATTATTAAAAAAAAAACACCAAAAACAGGCACCTGTGTGGCTCAGTCGGTTAAGCAACCAACTCTTGATTTTGGCTCAGGTCATGATCTCATGGTTTTGTGAATTGAGCCCTGAATCAGGTTCTGCATGCTGACCATGTGCAGAATCTGCTTGGGATTCTCTCCCCCTCCCCTGCTCACACTCTCTGTCTCTCTCAAAATTAATAAACTTAATTTTTTTTTATTTTTAAAAAATATTTGAGAAAGCTAGTGCAAGTGGGGAGAGGGGCAGAAGGAAAGAGAGAGAATCTCAAGCAGGCTCCATGCTGAGCATGGAGCCCAATGCAGGCTTGATCCCACAATCCTGGGATCATGACTTGAGTCGAAGTCAAGAGATGGATGCTCAACTGATTGAGCTCCCCCTGTGCCCCTCTTCTGCCCATTTTTAATTGGATCATTTGTTTTCTGGGTGTTGAGTTGTATAAATTCTTTATATGTTTTGAATACTAACTCTTCATTGGATACATCATTTGCAGATAATCTCCCATTCTGTAGGTTTCCTTTAGTTTTGTTGATTGTTTCCTTTGCTGTACAGAAGCTTTTTGTTTTGGTGTAGTCCCAATAGTTTATTTTTGTTTTTGTTTCTCTTGCCTCAGGAGACACATCTAGAAAAAAGCTTGCTGTGGCTGATGTCAAAGAGGTTATTGCCTGTGTTCTCTTCTAGGTTTTTTATGGTTTCAGGTCTCACATTTAGGTCTTTAATCCATTTCAAATTTATTTTTTTGTATGATAGAAGATCTGGTTCAGTTTCATTATTTTGCATGTAGCTGTCCAGTTTTCCCAACACCATTCGTTGAAGAGACTGTTCTTTTCCCATTGGATATTCTTTCCTGCTTTAGCAAAGATTTTTTTTTTAATTTTTTTTAACGTTTTTATTTATTTTTGAGACAGAGAGAGACACAGCATGAACGGGGGAGGGGCAGAGAGAGAGGGAGACACAGAATCAGAAGCAGGCTCCAGGCTCTGAGCCATCAGCCCAGAGCCCGACGCGGGGCTCGAACTCACGGACCGCGAGATCATGACCTGAGCCAAAGTCGGACACTCAACCGACTGAACCACCCAGGCACCCCCCCCCTTTTTTTTTTTTTTCCGTTACAGATGGCCTTTATTTATAATGCAAAAAAGAAATCATAAGCCACTTTTTGGTCTGTTTCGGTAGCTGTAAAACCACGTGTACAAAACAGTCACTCCTCTGCAAGGAGTTCTTGAGCGTGTGTGGACCTCCCGCGTGCCCGGCTGCGTGGCCCAGGGCGCGGGGAGGGTGAGCGCGTCCTGACGGCCGTCGCCACGGCTCCGGGGGCAGCATGAACGCCTGGGCAGTAGAGGTCCGGTCCGCTCAGTGGGGCCTGGGAAACACAGGTCCGGATGCAAGCAGGGCTCCTTCCTTGCTCGTCTTGCGACCTGCCGGGCACGAGGAGCCTTTGTTTTCCCGTCCAGGGGACGCAGCGCATCTGTCCCAGGCAGCCTCGCCCCCAGGGACTTGTGGAGCCCGGGCGGCTGGAGCAGGAGCCGGGGAGGGTTTATGGGTTTATTTCTGGGGTCTCTATTCTGTTCTGTTGATCTATGTGTCTATTTTTGTGCCAGTTCCATGCTGTTGTAATATAACTTGAAGTCTGAAATTGTGATGCCTCCATCTTTGCTTTTCGTTTTCAAGGTTTGCTTTCATGGTCTTTTGTGGCTCCATACAAATTTTAGGATTGTTCTAGCTCTGTGAAAAAATGCTGGTGGTATTTTGATAGGGATTACATTAAATATGTAGATTGCTTTGGGTAGTAGAGACATTTTAATAATATTTATTCTTCTAATCCATGAGCGTGGAATATCTATTTCTTTGTGTCAAATTCAATTTCTTTCATCAATATTTTATAGTTTTCAGAGTACAAGGCTTTTACCTCTTTGGTTAGGTTTACTCCTAGGTATCTTATGGGTTTTGCTGCAATTGTAAATGGGATTCTCTTCTTAATTTATCTTTCTGCTTCTTCATTATTGGTGTATAGAAACGCAGCAGATTTCTGCAACAGATTTTCAGGATATGTTGATTTTGTATCCTGCAATCATACTGAATTATCAGTTCTAGCAATGTTTTGATGGACTCTTTCAGATTTTCTATATATAATATCATGCTATCTGCAAATAGTGAAAGTTTTACTTTTTTCTTGCTGATTTGGATGCCTTTTATTTCTTTTGGTTGTGTGGCCCTTTATCTTTTTGAGTAGAGCTTGTCAGTCGTATTAATCATTCCAATTTTGTGCCTAAGCTGTCTCAGTCATTGGAGCATGTGACTCTTGATTTTAGGATGGTAAGCTTGAGACCCATGTTGGGTGTATAGATTACTTAAAAATAAAATCTTAGGGGCACCTGGGTGGCTCAGTCGGCTTAGGTCATGATCTCATGGTTTGTGAGTTCGAGCCCCGCGTCAGGCTCTGTGCTGACAGCCCAGCGCCTGGAGCCTGCTTCAGATTCTGTGTCTCCCTCTCTCTCTGTTGCTCCCCCACTCATGTTCTGTCTCTGTCTCTCTGTCTCTCTCTCTCTCTCTGTGTGTGTCTTTCAAAACTGAAAATAAAGATTAAAAAAATTCTTTAAAAAATAAAAATAAACAAAATCTCAAAAAAATCATTCCAATTTTGTCTTTGTTGATACTATTTTGTTTTCTATTTTCATTTCTATTTCATTTCATTTCTATTTTCATTTCATTTCATTTCTATTTTCATTTATTTTCTATTTTCATTTCATTTCTATTCTTCACTGTATTCTTCCTTTTACCTTGAGTTTACTATGTTCTTTTTTCTAATTAGTTAAATTAGAAATCCTTAGTAAATTGCTTTTAAAAGTTAATTTTCAAATTTTCTTCATCTTAACAAGCATTTAAGACTATAAATGTACAAGTTCTGATAAGTAGTTTTTATATTATTCTTCTCTTTTCATTATAGTATTTCCAAATATCTATTAGAAGATTTTTTTAATTTATAAAAGTTTCATATTATTTAATTATAACTTTGCTATTATTTTCTTCTTAATTGAATAATAATATAAAAATGGGGTATAAGAATTTAATTCTGGGGCGCCTGGGTGGCGCAGTCGGTTAAGCGTCCGACTTCAGCCAGGTCACGATCTCACGGTCCGTGAGTTCGAGCCCCGCGTCAGGCTCTGGGCTGATGGCTCGGAGCCTGGAGCCTGTTTCCGATTCTGTGTCTCCCTCTCTCTCTGCCCCTCCCCCATTCATGCTCTGTCTCTCTCTGTCCCAAAAATAAATAAAAACGTTGAAAAAAAAAAAAAAGAATTTAATTCTATCTTGGTTTCTTGAAATGGCATTAATTGAACAATTTATTATTTTTTTAGCTTTAATTATGTTTATTTTTTTCTTTGCTCACCATTCTTCTTGTACCTCAAATATTTCTGGGGTCATTTTCCTCTCTCAAGTTTGTTTACTGAGTTTCAGTAGAATAACAAAGACAAACAGATGATATTAAAAGTAGAGGAAAGAAAATCCAGCAAACTTAGAAAGGAATGACCATTAGATTGACATCTGTCCCAAGAGTGATACAAAAACCAAAGGATATTGGAATGATATCTTCAAAATATCAAGAAGAAACTTCTAGCAAATTCAAAGTTCTGTATCTCAGTGGAACTATCTTTTAAAAGTAAGAAAAAAGACAAAGACATTTCAAACCAAAACTGAAAAAAATTACTATAAACAGAGTCAAGATAATGGCTGAACATTTCTATTAATTATTAAAAGTCATACATTTTCAGGTCCAGGAACCAAAAGATCATAAGCAACATAAATCAAAATCGATCCAAAACTTTCTCATTCTTTCTAATCATTCTAGGTCCTAGAATGGAGCATATACAAGCCTTTTTCACTCTAAACTTCACGTCTCTTAAGATCTCTTTAACTATATTTCATCTCTTTGTCTCCCATGCTATGTTTGTGTTATTCTTTTAGATCAATTTTTCCAAGTCTAACCTTCTTTCTTCAGCTAGGCATAACTTACTATTTGATCTATCCACTGTGTTTTCAATGTTAATTATAAAAACTTACATTTCTAGAGTTTCTGTGTTTGCTCCCTTTCAAATCTCACTAGCCATTTTCAAGTCTTTTTTTCTTCTTGTCTCTTATTTTCATTTGCTATTTCTTGAAGTATATCAAGCACGGTTATTTTGTATTCTGTGTCTGATAATTCTGTAACTGCAATTATTGCATATCTGATTTTTTTCTTAAATTGTTGGCTTAGAGTATTATGGACCATATAGGTGGAGCTCGTTTATAATTAGGAAATCTCAGGTGAGATACATATTTTTTCCCATCCTATTTAGATCCAAAGATAAAACATGTACAGATGGTCACAATCTCACATTGTGTGATGAGTATCATTCTTTTCAGATCTTGCTTTTAGGCAGAGCTTTCTCCTATCTAATGTTTCTCTGTACTCAGACTCCAGATTTCCCTCTTGTTCCTCATACAGATGGGTTACTAAACCCAGGTCTGTCCATGGTAATAGACAGTCTTAGGGCCAATACCACCTCCAGTTCTCTTTTATGCCCACAGATTGAAACTTTGTTTCTGGCCTCTGTTCAACCCTACATTTAAGTTTAAAAAATTTTAAATACAGGTTTTTTTTAAAGGCTTTATATTTTTACTTATTTATTTTTTAAATATTTGTTTTTGAGAGAGAGAGCAGGGATGGGGAACAGAGAGAGGGAGACACAGAATCTGAAGCAGGCTTGAACTCATGAACCACGAGACCATGACCTGAGCTGAAGTAGGATGCTCAACAGACTGAGCCACCCAGGTGCCCCAAGGCTTTATATTTTTAAAGCAGTTTTAGTTTCACAGCAAAATTGAGGTACAGAGATTTCCCATATATCCTTTACATCCATACATGCATAGCCTTCCCTAGTATCAACATCCCACATGAGAGTGGTACATTTGTTACAACTGATGAACCTATAAGAACACATCATTACCACCCATATTCCATAGTTTGTATTAGGGTCCACTCTTGATGTTGTACATTCTAAGAGTTTGGGCAAATTTATAATTACATGTATCCACCATTATAATACCATACAGAGTATTTTCACTGTTCTAAAAATCCTCTGTACTCTGCTTATTCATCCTTCCCTATCCCCAACCCTTAGAAACTATGATAATTAATGTCTCCATAGTTTTGCCTTTCCCACAATGTTATGTAGTTGGAAATGTACATTATGTAGCCTTTTCAAATTGGCTTCTTTTACTTAGTAACATTCATTTAAGTTTCCTCCATGTCTTTTCATAGCTTGATAGCTCATTTCTTTTTAGCACTGAATAATATTCCATTGTCTGGATTTACCACTGTTTATCCATCCATCCATCCACTTAAAGACATCTTAGTTTCTTCCAAGTTTTGGCAATTATGAATAAAGCTGCTATAATATCTGTATACAGATTTCTGTGTGCACATAAGTTCTCAATTCCTTTGTGTAAATACCAAGGAGTACAACTGCTGGATCACATGAGTAAGAGTATGTTTAGTTTTAAGAAACCACCAGACTGTCTTTCTAAGTGGCTCTATCATTTTGCATTCCCACAAGCAATGAATGAGAGCGCCTGTTGCTCCACATCCTTGCCAGCCTTGGCATTGTCAGTGTTCTGGATTCTGGCTATTCTAGTAGGCGTGTAGTGGTATCTCATTGTTTTCATTTGCATTTTCCTGATGACATGTGATTTAGATCATCTTTTCCTATGCTTATTTGCCATCCGTATACTGTACCTTCTTTGGTGAGGTGTCTGTTAAGGTTTTTGACTATTTTTTAAATTGGGTTATTTATTTTTTCATTTTGTTGAGTTTTAAGAGTTCTTTATATATTTTAAATTAACAGTCCTTTATCAGATGAGTCTTTTGCAAATATTTCCACCTGATCTATGGCTAGTCTTCTCATTTTCTTTATGTTGTCTTTCACAGAACAGAATTTTTTCATTTTAATGCAGCCTAAATTATCAATACTTTATTTCATGGGTCACACCTTTGTTCCTTATCTCTATGTAAGTTTTTAGGATGTTTGATTTTTCCGAATGGGGATTTATCAGAGGTTTATCACTGAACTTCTAGTACACCATACAGCCAGAAACAGAAATCCTCCTGACTGGGTTTTTCTAGGTAAAGTCAAACACTTGCCTCTGTTTACATTAATTCTAGTGGGCAATAGTCAACTTCTCTCATTTCTATCACCAAGCTCTACTCCTGTCCTGTAACACTTGTTCAGCAGGTTTCTGTAGCTCAGTAAGTATCAAAGTAGGCAGGTGAGGAGGAAAGGGAAAAAGACTATATAGCATGTAGGTCCTTCTCCTGCAAGACACCCTTATTCTCAAAAATTACATTTCTTTTTTTTTTTGTTTTTAATATATGAAATTTATTGTCAAATTGGTTTCCATACAACACCCAGTGCTCATCCCAAAAGGTGCCCTCCTCAATACCCATCACCCACCCTCCCCTCCCTCCCACCCCCCATCAACCCTCATTTTGTTCTCAGTTTTTAAGAGTCTCTTATGCTTTGGCTCTCTCCCACTCTAACCTCTTTTTTTTTTTTTTTTCAAAAATTACATTTCTTGATGCACTTCTTATTTGGCTTGTTATAAGACAGAAGTATACATAGTATTAATGCTCTTAAAAGAAACCTTCACTTTCCAATTTCTCTAGCCTTCTCATATATAGGCTGGAAATAGGAGATGGCTATAGAACTACCTAACCATAATCTACATAGCACATCATTTTCGATCACTTATATTTTTCACCTGTGATTCTCAGCTTTGGGGCCCTAGTAGAAACCAGGAGAAGAACCTTTTCAAGGTAAAATATATATGCATTCACACAGTAGTATGAGTATATATGTATAGCTCATCTCTGAAAGTCAAAACATAAAACAGATAATTGTGGCTATCTCTGGGAAATGTGAATACTGAGTTGATAGGAAGGCTATTGCTTTCCATCATATCATTTTACATTGCTTAATTTTTTTTTTTACCATGAGCATCTTTCAAGTTTATTATTTAAAATGTCTTGAAGAAGACTCGATTTTTAAAAATTATTATTTATGAAGAAATGGGTCAGTTTTATCAAGAATTGTGAGAAGTTAAAGGAGATATGTTTTATTTATAAAAGTTCATTTGCCAGACAGTTATTGTCCGTTTACTTATGTGTTAAACACTGGGAAATGTAAAGATAAATAAGTCCCACAAAGACAACCTACAATCTAGTATAGGAAATAGACTTGTACGCAAATAATTCAAGGGAGTCAACCACTGCATTGAAAATGGGAAAAGTGAGTGTGTCTGAGATTTCAAATTAGAAAATATGTCTGTTTTGCACTGGAAATTCTATTCCACAGGTAAACCTTCTGTGTCATAAAGATGTTGAAGGATGGCACAAAAACAGACACATAGACCAATGGAATAGAATAGAAACCCCAGAACTAGACCCACAAAAGTATGGCCAACTCATCTTTGACAAAGCAGGAAAGAACATCCAATGGAAAAAAAGACAGTCTCTTTAACAAATGGTGCTGGGAGAACTGGACAGCAACATGCAGGAGAATGAAACTAGACCACTTTCTTACACCGTTCACAAAAAAAAAAACACCTCAAAATGGATAAAGGACCTGAATGTGAGACAGGAAACCATCAAAACCCTAGAGGAGAAAGCAGGAAAAGACCTCTCTGACCTCAGCCGCAGCAATTTCTTACTTGACACATCCCCAAAGGCAAGGGAATTAAAAGCAAAAATGAACTATTGGGACCTCATGAAGATAAAAAAAGCTTCTGCACAGCAAAGGAAACAACCAACAAAACTAAAAGGCAACCAACGGAATGGGAAAAGATATTTGCAGATGACATATTGGACAAAGGGCTAGTCTCCAAAATCTATAAAGAGCTCACCAAACTCCACACGCGAAAAACAAATAATCCAGTGAAGAAATGGGCAGAAAACATGAATAGACACTTCTCTAAAGAAGACATCCAGATGGCCAACAGGCATATGAAAAGATGCTCAACGTCGTTCCTCATCAGGGAAATACAAATCAAAACTGCACTCAGATACCACCTCACGCCAGTCAGAGTGGCCAAAATGAACAAATCAGGAGACTAGATGCTGGAGAGGATGTGGAGAAACGGGAACCCTCTTGCACTGTTGGTGGGAATGCAAATTGGTGCAGCCGCTCTGGAAAGCAGTGAGGAGGTTCCTCAAAAAATTAAAAATAGACCTACCCTATGACCCAGCAATAGCACTGCTAGGAATTTACCCAAGGGATACAGGAGTACATAGGGGCACTTGTACCCCAATGTTTATAGCAGCACTCTCAACAATAGCCAAATTATGGAAAGAGCCTAAACGTCCATCAACTGATGAATAAATTGTGGTTTATATACACAATGGAATACTACATGGCAATGAGAAAGAATGAAATATGGCCCTTTGTAGCAACGTGGATGGAACTGGAGAGTGTTATGCTAAGTGAAATAAGCCATACAGAGAAAGACAGATAACATATGGTTTCACTCTTAAGTGGATCCTAAGAAACTTAACAGAAACCCAAGGGGGAGGGGAAGGAAAAAAAAAAAGGTTAGAGTGGGAGAGAGAGCCAAAGCATAATAGACTCTGAAAAACTGAGAACAAACTAAGGGTTGATGGGGGGTGGGAGGGAGGGGAGGGTGGGTGATGGTTATTGAGGAGGGCACCTTTTGGGATGAATCCTGGGTGTTGTATGGAAACCAACTTGACAATAAACTTCATATATTGAAGAAAAAAGAACAAAGTAAAGGTCACTTAATATCAATATCACCACAAAGAGAGATAATATATGGCTGAATGAAATCATTGCTGTAGAGTATTGAGTGAAATTATATGTAGAATACAAACCAAATGTTGACATCTGTATGGCACATATATGAAGGAGGAGGGCTTGACAATTTTATTTTGTTACAGAAAATCTATGCCATTAATGGATTTCCCTTTTATTGTACAAAGAGTCCTTCAACATCTTTTTTTATGCTTGTTTTCTCTTTTCCATTGATTTTATTTATTATTATTTTGCAAATATCTTTTCTACTTTGTTCTTTATAAAATAATTTGCTGGTAGTTCAGTGCTTCTTATACCTGATTTCATAGGTTTCTTAGCCAAGATGTGGCTTATAAATAAATAAAGGAAACTTTAGGGGCACCTGGGTGGCTCAGTTAGTTTACGTCCGACTTTAGCTTAGGTCATGATCTCATGGCTTGTGGGCTCCAGGCCCACGTTGAGGTCTGAGTTGATAGCTCAGAGCCTGGAGCCTGCTTCAGATTCTGTGTCTCCCTCTCTCTCTGTCCCTTCCCTGCCCGCACTTTGTCTCTCTCTCTCTCTCTCTCCCTCCCTCCCTCCCTCCCTCTCTCTCTCTCTCTCTCAAAAAAAAAAAAAAAGGCAACTTTATGGAAAAGGCAAATCTTTGGAGATGGTTTAAAAAGATCAGTAGTGGGGCGCCTGGGTGGCTCAGTTGGTTAAGCGTCCAACTTCAGCTCAGGTCATGATCTCTCGGTCCGTGAGTTTGAGCCCTGCTTTGAGTGAGTTTGAGTTGGGCTCTGGGCTGATGGCTCAGAGCCTGGAGCCTGCTTCCAATTCTGTGTCTCCCTCTCTCTCTGCCCCTCCCCCCATTCATGCTCTGTCTCTCTCTGTCTCAAAAATAAATAAACTTAAAAAAAAATAAAATAAAATAAAAAATAAAAAGATCAGTAGTTATCAGGGGTCAGGGAGAAGAAAGGAGCAATAAATAGGGGAAGAATGGGAGTTTTAGGCCAGTTAAACTATTCTGAATGATACTGTCATTATACATTTCTCAGAACAAAGAATGTACAATACAAATGATCCCTAATGTAAACTCTGGACTTTGGTTAGTAATAACGTATCAATATTGTCTCATTGATTGTAACAAATGTTCCAGGCTAGTGCAAGATATTAACAATAAGGGAAACTGTGGAGGGTGGAGGAGGTGTATGGGAACTCTACTTTCCACTCAATTTTTCTGTAACATAAAACTATTCAAAGAATAAAATCAATTAATTAAAAAAAATAAAAGGCAACTTTAAATGTAAGTTGTCCCTGAAGTGTTGTGTGCTGCTTTAGATACAAATGCTTCCATTTAATAATAAAAGGCATCAATGTTGCCTTTTTCTGTGCAAACCTGATTGTGTTTTAAACAGAAAGGCTGCCAATCTCTTCTGAAAGTTTGATGAAGTGTATAACAACTTTTGCGCTGGTATCTAGATGTAAATGGACAGCTAGAGCAATACAATTTACTTTTCCTATATGCAGCATCAAAATTCCTATTCTCGGGGCGCCTGGGTGGCTCAGTCGGTTAAGCGTCTGACTTCGGCTCAGGTCATGATCTCGGGGTCCGTGAGTTCGAGCCCTGCGTCGGGCTCTGCGCTGACAGCTCAGAGCCTGGAGCCTGTTTCAGATTCTGTGTCTTCCTCTCTCTCTGCCCCTCCCCCGTTCATGCTCTGTCTCTCCCTGTCTCAAAAATAAATAAACGTTAAAAAAAAAATAAAAAAAAATTGCTATTCTCACATTTGAAGTTTAGCTACTGGTGCAGTCACCACACTCAAATTCATTTGTCCCAGCATGTAAAAATTCCCATTCTAAGGAGACTATTTTGGAAGATGTCATTTTCACTTTTTCTCTCATAAAGCCTGTTGGAAACACATTTCTTCTAAAAAATCTTTTCTGACACCACACTTTACTCAATCACTACCTGACTTTCTGAATAGTCCTCACTCTTCTCTTATTTCTGACTTCTCTTTGCAGCTAGAAATAATAGCACAAATCCCTTACAGGAATACTCGCTTTATTATGCTTCACAGATTTTTTTTTCTTCACAGATTTGTTTTACAAATTGAAGCTTTGTGTCAATCCTGCATCAACCAAGACTAATGCTGCCATTTTTTCCCAACAGCATTTGCTCACTTCATGCTTCTGTGTCACATTTTGGTAACTCTAAGCATATTTCCAACTTTTATATTTTTACACTTGCAATGGTGATTTGTGATCAGCGATCTTTGATGTTACTATTGTAATTGGTTTAGGATGTCCCAAATTGCACACGTATAAGACAGCAAACATAAGAAATGTGTGTGTTCTAACTGCTCCATATTCCCTGAGACACAACAATATGGAAATTAGGACAATTAATAACCCTACAACGGCCTCTCCGTGTTCAGGCAAAAGAGTCACACGTCTCACACTTTAAATCAAAAGCTCGAAATGATTAAGCTCAGTGAGGAAGGCACGTCAAAAACAGACAGGCTGAAAGCCAGGCCTCTTGTGCTGAACAGATAGCCAAGTTATGAATGTAAAGGAAAAGTTCTTGAAGGAAGTTAAAAGTGCTACTCCAGTGAACACAAGAATGATAAGAAAGTGAAACAGCCTTATTGCTGACATGGAGAAAGTTTGAGTGGTCTGGATAGACAACCAAACTAGCCACAACATTCCCTTCAAAGGCCAAAGCCTAATCCACAGCAAGGCCCTGGCTCTTCAATTCTGAGAGCTGAGAGAGTTAAGAAGCCACAGAAGAAAAGTTGGAAGCTAGGAGACGTTAGTTCATGAAATTTAAGGAAAGCCATGTCTGTAACAGAAAAATGCGAAGTGAAGTAGCAAGTACTGATGTAGAAGCTGCAGCAACATTGAGACAAGACCCTCCACCAGCAAAAAGGTTACGTGTGGCTCACTGAAAGTTCAGAGGATGGTTAGCATTTTTTAGCAGCAAATAAAGTATTTTAAAATCAAGGTTTATACATTGTTTTGTAGGCATAATGCTATTGCATGGTTAACAGTACAGTATAGTGTAAACACAGATTTTATACGTACTGGGAAACAAAAGAAAATCATTTCACTGGTTTTATTGCAATATTTGCTTTATTGCAGTGGTCTGGAACTGCACCACAGTAACTCCAAAGTAGGCCTGTACTTTGTGCCAGACCCTCTGTGTGCTAAGCATTTTACTTACATTAATTTAATCTTCAAGGCGACCCTTCCTTGTAGGTAGTGTGATTTCTATTTTACTAAAACTGAAGAAAGCCAGGACTATGAAATAGGTTTTGTACGACACTATCAGTCTTCTGCTTTCAAGGACTTTAGTGTAATTTTGTGTTTGGCTTGTACTATTTTAACGTGAACCCCCTTATATGTTGTTGTACTATATTGTAAATTTAAATCCTTGCCTATGTGCATGTTGTATAACTCCAAGGAAATGGTCAAGTCTGAAGATAAAGCACGGTGAATCCTTTTTCTCTTACCTAAAGCTTCCCTTCTCCAATCAATTCCCATCCTTGTATTTAGTCCTCAACAAATATTGACAACCATCTCTCAAACCATTTTTTAAAGTGTTTATTTATTTATTTTGAGGGAGGGGGTAGGGGCAGAGAGAAGGGGAGAGAGAATCCTGAGCAAGCTCTGCACTGTCAGCCCAGAGCCCAATTCAGGGCTTGATCTCATCAACCATGAGATCATGACCTAAGCTGAAACCAGGAGTTGGATGCTTAACCACTTAACCAGCTGAGCCACCCAGGTGCCCCTCTAAAACCATTTTTTTAGTGCTGAGCACTATTCATGACTTGGCGCTTTGTGTGTCTGTGTGCTCATTTAAAATTTGTCATTGCAGCCAAATTGCCTTCCAGAGAGGTTGCTATCAATTTATGGGTAGTATAGTGTAATGGTTAAAAGCGTTGACTTGGGACTCACTAAATGTGCAACCTTGGTATAAATCACTAGATTATGCTGCCCTTCAATTCAACTGTAAAATGTGAATGACAATATAGCAGCTACCCACAGGGTTACTGGGATGATTAAGTGAGTTAACACGTATGAAGACTACTTGGCACATTGCAAGAAGTGTATAAGAGCAACTAAACCATTGTTGGCACTTGAGATTCTATCAGAATGTCATTATTGTTATTAACAACCTGATGGGTATAAAATTCTGTTGACTTATTTTTTTTTGAAATTATTATGCAATGTATTTAAACAAAAAGATCTAGTAATTGTTTTATTTACTTATTTTTTTATTATTTAAAAATTGTTTAAAATTTTTTTTTTAATTTATTTTTGAGAGACAGAGACAGAGCATGAGCAGGGGAGGAGCAAAGAGACAGGGAGACACAGAATCCAAAGCAGGCTCCAGGCTCAGAGCTGTCAGCACAGAGCCCGATGTGGGGCTCAAACTCAGGAATCATGAGATCATGACCTGAGCTGAAACAAGATGCTTAACCAACTGAGCCACCCAGGCGCCCCAAGTAATTGTTTTATTTTGCATTTTCCTAATTACTAGTAAGGTTGAGCATCTTGTGGTTTTTTGTTCGTTTCTTTGTTTCTATTCTGTGAATGATCAGTTCATAGCCTTTGTTCATTTTGTAAAACTTGTTTTATGTTTTCATACTGATTTGTGTTTTAGAATACATTTGGGGTACTAATCCTTTGTAATAAATATAGCAGTATTTTTCTTTAGTTGTTACTTATCTTTTAACTTTGTTCAAGATGTGTTTTTGTTTGCAGTTTTAAAATTTTATGTACTTAACGTTAGTTAAGCTTTTCCTTCAGGGTTTTCAATTCATGTCATATATTTTATGTTTTCTTCAATATTTACACAACATTGTTTTTTATATGTGGGTATTTAATACCCTAGGAATTTTTGTGAATGGGGAGAGGGAGGCCCCAGCCTCCCCGCCCCCACCCAAATGGTTAAGTATTTCCACATGAATGATCTGGAATTTGATCATCTGTCCAGGCTTGAGTGCTTGCATTCTTCATCCCTCAAAATCTGCTCTATTGCTTCTGTAGTGACTTTTTCAAAAAAGTAGAGTAGATAATCTTATCAATTCTTTCTTGGCTTTAGTTTTCCACCTTGGATATGGAAACTGACCTTGAGGAAGGTTGTGAACATCAAGCTGAGTACCACTGAAAGGCAGCTTGAGATGGGAAGGTGGTGAGTAAGTAGGCAAACAAGTCATTGTTTTAGCTTTGCTCCCATAAGAAATTGCATAGATCAGGAGGTTTAAATAACCGTAGTTTATTTCTCACATTTCTGGAGGCTGGGAAATCCAAGATCAAGGTGCTGGCCAATTTGAGTGCCTGATGAGAACTCTCTTTCTGGCTTGTAGTTGGCTGCCTTCTTGCTGTGACTTCTTTGTGCACAATGGGAGAGAGAGAGAGCAAGCTCTCTGGTGTCTTCTTCTTCTTCTTTTTTTAAAGTTTATTTATCTATTTTTAGAGAGAGAGCATGAGCACACAAGCAAGTGGGGAATGGTAGATAGAGAGAGGAAGAGAGAGAATCCCAAGCAGGCTCTGTGCTGTCAGTGCACAACCCAACACGGGGCTCAGTCTTACCAACTGTGAGATCGTGACCTGAGCTGAAATCAAGAGTTGGACACTTAACCAACTGAGCCACCCAGGTACCCCTCTGGTGTCTTTTCTTATAAGGACACTAATACCATCATGAGAGGCCTACCCTCTAAACCTAATTATCTTTCAAAGCCTCCATCTCCAAATGCTGTTACACAGGGGGTCAGGACTGCAATATATGAATTTGGTGGTGGTGGGGGGAGGGGTAGATATAAACTTTCAGGCCATAACAGTCATTCTTACAGGTCAGTGGGTCACCTGTTGGTCATACCTTTCCATATCAGACAGCTTTCAAGGTTGGGTTGATTTCAAAGGAGGGAATGAATGTCCTCTTGACATTTCAGAGCAACCTCACACAGACTGGAGATGCTGCCATTCTCTGAACCTGAGGTTAGCCCATCAGAAAATAGAAGGTGTGCTACTTATGTGTGCCCACAGTAATTGGCCCAGTGTAGACAGCATCACCTTAGTGGATTTGGGATTGCCACTAGGCTCCACTTTGCAGCAGGAATGGCATATAGCATAGTACCCATTATGGCTGGGATATCAAGGAGCATCATACCCATTGTACCAGCTGGATTTCCCTCTCAATGTCCATCTCCTCCAGCGTCAGATTCATGCTGAATACCACACACTCTGGTAACACAGTAGGGGCTTCATACACATGGTCTGGGCACTGCCATCCTGGCCTTGGCCTCCACCTCAGGCATGGAGTCCCACAGGAAGGTGGGGGGCCCCAGCCTGTAAAGATGTTACATTTTAAAATTATCCACCCACCAGTAAAAACAAAACAAACTAATTTGGTATTTAGATTCATTAAGAAATTAAAATAATTAGAAAATATTATTACTGATGTATGATGTTGCCAAATGAAAACATCACATATGCATTAAGTAGGAGTATACGGAGCTATAAGGAGCAACAAAAGATAGTAACATACTATGGTTCATATGTTAGCACTCTTTTCTGTGTAAACTCATGAAATTTTATTTATATTTAGCATTTGCTTCTAAATCTAAACTCTCAGGTCAGAATATGATAGGTATTTGGTGTGGTGAAATTTTCCAACTCTTTTTTGTATGTTATGCTGAATTGTTTCCTAAATTTAAACATAGCAGAATCAAAATAAAACCCATGGGCACATCTGCATACCCTGTGCATGCAGTAAAGGCTACTGCAACTTAATTGGTAAAGCCATGCTCCATGAAGAGCGGCTAGTGTTTCCTTAACTGAAGTTCATGTTCATTAATATTTGGGTTTAAGCAAAGTACCATTCATTCATCCTTTTGCTCAGCGAATACTTATTGAGCATCTACTTTGTGCCATTGCACCATAGCAGGCATTGGGCACAAAGCAGTGTACAATATACATGGTCCATGACCATAGTCAAGTCTGTGGAATTTTCAGCCAAATAGGAAAGAACAAACACATGTAAAGAAGACATGGACTTTTACAATATGATTTCACTCATATGTTGAATTTAAGAAACAAAACAAATGAACAAAATAAAGAAGACAAACCAAAAAACAGTCTCCTAACTAAAGAGAACAGACTAGTTACCAGAGGGGAGATGGGTAGGAGGATGGGTGAAATCGGTGATGGGGATTAAAGAGTGCACTTATCATGATGAGTACTGAGTAATGTATAGAATTGTTGAATCACTATGTTGTACACCTGAAACTGATATAATAATTATACTGGAATTAAAATTTTAAAAAGTATTTTAATTAAAAGACGACATGGATTTGTTAAAGAATAGGATTGTGAATGTGATCTAGGTGAAAGCAAATTTGTACAGAAGGCTTAAACTGTATCAGGGTAAAGTAATACTGAAAAGGACACAGAAATTTCTAGTATGGAGATGGCAAATAGGGTGTCTTAGAAACATAGATATCAAAGTATTCTTTAAATTTAATTTGGAAACCACACTATGCTGTGGAATCCTTTTCAGGTTAATACAAGTAGTAAAAAACATTGTTTTTGGAAGAGATATTTTAGAAAAATGCATGCATATATAGCTCATGACACTTGTTTAATTTTTATTTTTTTAAGTTTATTTATTTATTTTGACAGAGGGAAATCCCAAACAGGCTATGCACTGTCACTGCAGAGTCTGATGTGGGGCTTGAACTCAAGAATCATGGTATCATGACCTAAGTCAAATTCCAGAGTCAGGCACTTAACCGCCTGGTTTTGTTTTGTTTTGTTTTGTTTAAACCAAACACTCAGGTGTCTGGGTGGCTCACTGGGTTAAGCATCTGACTCTGGAATTCGGCTCAGGTCATAATCTCAGGGACATGGGTTCAAGCTCTGTGCTGGGCTCCGTGCTTACAATGTGGGGCCTGCTTGGGATTCTCTCTCTGCCCTCCTCTGTCTGCCCCTCCCCCAGTCATACTCTCTCTCTCAAAAAATAAATAAATAAACCCCAAAACAAACAAACCAAACACTTAGGTAAGTATTTACAAAATATCAATGTTATAAAAAGGATTTACAGATAATTTGGTAGCTGTTCTGGTGCTTAGACACTGACGTGAGATGAATTGAAGAAAGGCAGACTGGAATCAGAGATACCATTTGGGAAGAAAATATAATAGTTTTGACAATTGCTTGATGTTTGAGTTAATAGTTTTCTTTATGTCTTATAAATACATAATTTATATATTTATATTTTAGTATTTAATAACCAAAATATGTGGGCACTTCAAAAATTTTACTAAAGTTTTATGTTCTTTTAAAAAATCATATGAGTGCCTGGGTAGCTCAGTTGGGTAAGCATCCAACTCTTGATTTTGACTTAGGTCATGATCTTATGGTGGTAAAATCAAGCCCCTCATGGGGCTCCATGCTGGGAGTGGAGCCTACTTAAGATTCTCTCTCTTCCTCTCCCTCTGGTCCTCCCACCGTATGTGTGTGCATGTACATGTGCTCTCTCTCTCAAAAAAACAAAAAAACAACCCATTAACAAATAAACAAAAAATCATAACTTATTTTTAGGCGTGCCTGGCTGGCTTAGTCAGTAGAGCATGGATGGAACTCTTGATCTTGGGGTCGTGAGTTCGAGCTCCACATGGGTATAGAGATTACTTAAAAAAATAACTTTTTTGAAAAACTCATGACTTGTTTTTAGTAGAATACTTCCCATATGTAGTATTCTATGGTTTACAATATATGAGATATTAGTAACACAGTAACTTTTCACCCTGTCAGGAATATACATCAGGAAAGACAAGCATTGTCTTTCTTCCCTCCTGCCTTCCCTCCTTTTTCTTTCTTCTTCTTTTTCTAATGGTTTATAACCCATAGGATAAAATAAATATCCATAAGTCCATGCCTATATAAATAAATAATGAAAGAAATAAATAAATGGGGCAAGAGGGCAGCTTTTCCTTCTAGTAGAATTCCAATTAATAAAAATAGAAGGAAAGATGGAAATAGAAAATCACTATTAGGCAAATATCCTAGTGATTATTGTAGATAAGAATCAGTGACAGATTTTAAAATTAGTGGATGAAAGTATAAGAAAAAAGATGATCATACTGTCAACACATCTTCCCATATTTATTAATCACAAAGACAAAATAATTTTATGGTGAAGAAATCCAGCAGACAACCACCTCAACCACATGATCAAAGTCAACATCAAAGTGGTGCTGTGGACTGAACTGGATCCCCCACAAATTCGTATGTTGAACCCTAAACCCCACTATGACTGTATTTAGAGATAGAATCTTTACTGAAGTACTTAAGATTAAAGGAAATTCTAAGAGTAGGGCCTTGATCTGATGGAATTAGTGTCATTAAAAGAAGAGATATCAGAGAATTTATCTCTACACAGCACAAAGGCAGGTGTCTATAAGCCAGGAAGAGAGTCCTTACCAGAAACTGATCCTGTCAGACCTTGATTTGGGACTTCTAGCCTCCAAAACCATAACAAAACCAAAGTCTGCTGTTGAAGCTGCTGGGTCTATGGTATTTTGTTAGCACAGATTAAGACATATTGATAAAACATATTGGCATTATGCACCTCCTGATGGGATGTACTGTGAAGGCCACAACATCACTTCTCTGGTATTATTAAAGTGTCATTTTTCTTTAATAATAAACTCAATCAAGTCTTTTTTTTTATTTATTTTTTTTTTTTATAAATTTTTTTTTCAACGTTTTTTATTTATTTTTGGGACAGAGAGAGACAGAGCATGAACGGGGGAGGGGCAGAGAGAGAGGGAGACACAGAATCGGAAACAGGCTCCAGGCTCCGAGCCATCGGCCCAGAGCCTGACGCGGGGCTCGAACTCACGGACCGCGAGATCGTGACCTGGCTGAAGTCGGACGCTTAACCGACTGCGCCACCCAGGCGCCCCAAACTCAATCAAGTCTTGAGAAAACATTAGACATACCCAAAGTGAAGAATTTTCTACAAAATGTGTGTGTGTGTGTGTGTGTGTGCGTGTGTATTTATCTTCAGAAATCTACCACTTCTCACTACCTTTATTGCTGAGCCTGGCCCAAGTCAGATCATTTCCTGCTGAGAATATGGTCATAGCCACCTAACCATCTCCCTCTTTCCAATCTCTAGCATCCCTAAGTTTATTTCCAACCCAGTGGTCAGAGTGATCCTATTAAAACATAGTTAGCTATGTCACTACTTAGTTCAATATAATCCACTGGCATCCTATCCCACTCACCAATTTTATGCCTTGAAAGGTCTGCCCTTGATGATAATCTGGTGATCATCTGGCCTTTTCTTCCCTGTACTAACCCCTCCCTTCTACTTCTCTAACATCATCTCTCAGTGTTTTTTTCTTGGCTCACTTTGCTGCAGCCATATTACCCACTTGGTTGTTCCTTAAACAGGGTCAGGTGTGTTTTTACCTGAAGGTTTTTGCATTTGCTGTTTCTTCTACCAGGGATGCCTTTCCTCCAGTTTCCCCATGGATCATTTCTTCACTTCTTTCAGGTTTTTCTCATGGATGCCTATTCATTCATACCTTTTCTGATTATTTTCTTTTTTTTTTTTTCAACATTTTTTTTTAAATTTATTTTTGGGACAGAGAGAGACAGAGCATGAACGGGGGAGGGGCAGAGAGAGAGGGAGACACAGAATCGGAAACAGGCTCCAGGCTCCGAGCCATCAGCCCAGAGCCTGACGCGGGGCTCGAACTCACGGACCGCGAGATCGTGACCTGGCTGAAGTCGGACGCTTAACCGACTGCGCCACCCAGGCGCCCCTGATTATTTTCTTTAAAATACAAAACATTCCTACTACCCAAGCATTGTGTATACTCCTTTTTTTTTCCTATAGCATTAGTCACCATTAAGTATGTGTTACATTTTACTGATACTGTTTTATCTTTCTCTCTTCTAAAAATGAGGGCAAAAGTTTTTGCCCACTTTGTTTTCTGCTAGATCTCCAGTGCCTGAAATAGTGTTGCACATAGTTATTGAATAAATGGTTGCATAGATGGGTAATAATTGCCATCTAGATTGAATTTAAGCCATGAGGGAAAGTGTAAAAAGGAAAGGAAAGAGGACCTTGCACCATGAATTGGGAGTTTGAAGATTTAGAGATCAGGAAGTGAAGGCCTGAAAAAAAGTCTAAAATACCTGAATTAGTGGCCTAGAGATAGAGAGTATCTCTGGGAAACAAACAAACAAACAAACAAATGAAAAAACAAAACGCAGTTAACTCTTAATTGCTATTTGGAATTCAAGGGCAATGTTTCCAGAAGAGAGATTTTGGTCATCCATAAACATTTACACACTATCAAATGATATGCACACAGTATCTACTTTTTAAAAACTTACAATCTAATGGGAAAGACATCTTTAAAACATAAATTCAAAGTAAATTAATAACCTTAATTATGCCTATGTACAATGTGAGTGTATAAAGGGGCCCTTGGTCTAATCTAAGTGTGAGAGCATAAAGAAAAGAGTCTAGGGGTGCCCAGCTGGCTCAGTTGGTATTGTGTGCAACTCTTGATCTCAGGGTTGTGAGTTCAAGTCCCATGTTGGGTGTAGAGAGTATTTAAAAATAAAAGAGTCTAAGACACTTTCAAGATTGGGTAGAAGTTCTTCCAAATAAACAGGGGTAAAATGGAGATAAAGTGATGAAAGTATTTAAATACAGTGTCATTTAGGCACTAAAACACTTGTTGAACTGATGTAATGACTTACAAGTGGAAATGGAACTTAGGTTGAACCCTTTTTGCATCTTCATTATGAATTTCTCAAAGAAGTAAATTATCCCCTTGCCTTCCCATCACCAATTCTTAGTTCCCTGGACAGCTAGCTTTTCTTTCCCCTCTTCTACCACAATTATTCTCTATGGTTACAATTAGTTGTATTGACCTGATAGATCCATTGATTCTTCTTCTGTCCTCGTTCCCTTTGGTTCCTCCCATACCTCCATTCCCATGTTCTACCTACCCTTTGACAATCACTTTATCACATTACTTCAGCCCAAATTCTCTTTCTTCTCCCAAAATGAACTCTCCCTTCCTTCCACCCAACTTGCCTATTTCAGCTAATAGTACTATTCTCTCAATTGTCTAGATTTAGGGATATTTTTGAAAACCACTTTATAAATTCATAATCTCTGATTGGAAGGACCCTCCAAGACCTTTTATTTTATTTTTTTATATTATTTATTATTACAAATTTTTAAAGTTTATTTATTTATTTTTGAGAGAGAGAGAGAGAGAGAGAGAGAGAGCCTGAGCACGAGTGGGGGAGGGGCAGAGTGAATAGGAGAGAGAGAATCCCAAGCAGGTTCTGCACTGTCAGCATGGAACCAATGTGGGACTCGAACTCACAAACCTTGAGATCATGACCTGAGTCGAAATCAAGAGTCGGACACTTAACTGAGCCACCCAGGCATCCCCTACGTTACATATTTTATGTTTGTTTATTTTTGGGAGACAGAGAGAGACAGAGTGTGAGCAAGCAGGAGAGGGACAGAGAGAGAGGCAGACACAGAATCTGAAGCAGGCTCCAGGCTCTAAGCCATCAGCACAGAGCCTGATGCGGGCAGGGCTCAACCCACAAGCTGTGAGATCAAGACCTGAGCTGAAGTAGGAGGCTTAACCTACTGAACCACCCAGGCTCCCCATGCTATATATTTTTAAATACTACCTTTGTCTTATCACTCTTTCACTCACAAAGTTTAAATGGTTTCCTATATTTTATCAATCAAACCCTTCTGCTTTCAAGATTCTACTCACCTTATTTCTCTTGGTGTTGCAACACACCTTCTTTGTGGTGTATGCATAAGCAAGTGTGTTTAGTGCTGCCATTATCTTTTGCTAATTTAATGCCCACTGACACCTTAGTGTGTCCAGATCTCTTTTTATCTTTATTCTTGATGTCAGTAGAAAGAAGTAATTTACTTACGTATTTATTTTAAAGTTTGTTTATTTTTTTATTTTGAAAGAGAAAGAAAATTCCAGGCAGGCTTCAGGCTGTCAATGCAGAGCCTGACATGGGGCTCAATCCCACAAACCGTGAGATCATGACCTGAACCGAAATTAAGAGTCAGGCATTTAATCAACTGAACCACCCAGGTGCCCCCAAAGAAGTCCTTTAAATAGTAATTTTGAGATGTCTTTGGAGTAAAACTTGAGTTTAACAACTATTTTCTTGTCAGAAATAGTTCCTAACAACTATTTTCCTATTTCCCTTTGGACTTCTGCAAAAATTGGAGGAGTAGCTTGGGATCATAAAACAAATACAAATGTCACCAGTTCCTTCTGTCTGAGGGGGGTCTTTCCTGGTGGAGTCCACTATGAAATAACTGTTATCAGATTAGATCAAGGAAATGAGAGTCAAGTTATACTGATTTAGGTAAAGCATCTTACAACGTAACCTCTGTGTTTTTACCTAAAAACCACTGATTCTACCAAATAGATATCTGTATAAGGAAAATTGAGAGATCTACATGTAAAGACTTTGTATTCTCTTATTTAATGTGTCATTGTTTTGAGGGGAGATAAATCTAAGCACATGTTCATTGCAGAAGTTGGTGAAATACTTATCATATAATTGTAGATTATAATTAATTTTAACTTCATATTTTGCTATAGGTTTTCTGAAATACAGTAAGAATGAAAAACCTAGAGCTTCATTAATCTTTTGGTTTCAGGGTATCCAGAGCCATGAGAATTTGAAAAATATCCAGGTGGAGGTCACACGAAAAGAAAATGGTGAGAAAATAGAAAATGAAAGCAGGAAATTCAGTTAAGAGATAGGAAAAAAAAGTGGTGGTATTGATGGATAAATAAAAGAGGAGGGGTAGTAAATGGTGAAATGTTCTCATACAAAAATAACTAATAAATTATCTTTCAGTGATTCAGTTCTATAATACCCCCCCCAAAAAAAAACCCCACAAAAACACAAAGAATGAATGACTATCCCAAAATGCTTATCAAGTTGAGTCCTGCACAGTTAGAAAAAAAAAACAAAACAAAACACACTCCTCTTAACGAACTTGGCTCAAGAGTTTGGCTCAAGACCAGCATGACTTAATAGCTGTAATTTGCATTTGAATGCAATTAACTGGGCCAGTACTTTGGGGTAATCAAGCTGTGTGCAATACGCGTAAGCTGCAAGCTCAACAAAAGTCCAAAGCACTGGAGAGAAATCTTTGCTCTTTGAATTTCCCTTAGATTTGGAATCCTGGTGCAAGCCCTTAAACACAGTTTTAGATTTCAGAACTCTGATTTTAAGTGTGGACACAGAAATTTAACTTTTCTCTACCTGTTTATTCTTAATGAAAAGAAATTTAGATACTCGCCATTAGTTCTCCTTAGAAGAATTTCACTATTTTTATAAAAGTGATTGATGTTACATTTTAAGAATTTCAAGCAATATTAAAAGGTACAAAGAAGGAAATGAAAAAATCCCTCAAACCCACCCAGAAACGACTCCCAGTACTCAAAATAAACATAAATGAGAAAAATGTGAAGAAAATGTGTAGTTAGTTAAAACTTTGATTTTTCTAGTAATGTTATGAGTCATTAAAAAATAAATTTACAAGATGTGAACAAACTCCTTTTATCATGAGGTTAATTACTGTAAGTATTTAAGCTCACCTTGTGTTACTTTGCAGTATATGTTCTTCATATGCAAACACTTGTACTGTAGGCTGAGATTTTCTAAGCCTAAAGAATAAAAAGTATGGTGAAATTAACAGTGAAGAACAAAGAACCCAGAACAGGGAGTCGAGATATCTAGATTTTAAATGAGCTCTGCCAATTGGGTAGTGTACGTGTGAGTATTGGGGCAGGTTGGGTGTGGGGGTGGGGAGAAAGAGAGTGGGGGAAGGGGGCGGCCGCTGGAGGTGGAGAGCAATTCTCCTCTCAGGAACTGTTTCCCTGTCTGTAAAATGGAAGGGGTGTACTAATTGTAAAATGTTCTTCATCTCCAAAATTATAGGAGCCTAGCTTACATTCGCCACTTTACAGAAACTCAGGTGCTCTGGTTTTCTTCCTGATAGTTTGAAAGTAACCTTTAATAGACACTACAGTTTGGAAATAGTGTCTCTGAGAACTATAACCAGGAGGCAGCAGACTATCTACAATGAAAACTTGTTCTGTGTTGAAATCAAAGCATAGCATACCCTTCTGGGAATCACTTATTTGTTGAACAAATAAGTACTGGCTGCACTCTTGAATTTTCCACAGATTCTGCCCTTTTAGTAATTTACAGTCTAGTTGAGGAGTTAAAAAGTGATCATAACAATAACAAAGACATTAATGAAATGTGATGAAGATCTGAAAGAGGAAAAAATCACACATCTGGTGCAGAGGCAGAGTGAAATCACAAATAGGTTGAAGAAAGGGTGATTTTTGAGTTGGGCCTGAACTATAGATAAGATTTTGACAGATAGTTGTTTGTTGGGAAGGCTTCTGTTTCCTCATATGTTACATGGAGGTGATAACTGTACTCAGCCTCTAGAGATGAAAGAATTATGTAAAATAATTCATGTTAGTCACTTCACACATTACAATGGCATGGTATGAGAGTCTCATAAACGCTTTCCATTGTTATTAATGAGGAAAATGAATAAAACAAAAAGAATCACTAAAGGAAAATTGGTATTTCTGATTGTGATATTAAGGGTTGGTTTCCTAGAGACTGTTTTCAAAAAGATTTCTGAGGAGATGGCTGTCTAGGCATGCTCTTCCAAAGCTGGTTGTTTGCACATAAAGTTGTAATCAGAACTTTTTCTTTTAATCTTTCTGCTAGCAGCAAAAAGGAAGAAGCAAATAACTTTTAATGACTGATTAGAATGTGAAAACCAGAAAAACACTGGGTAGATGGCCTAGAGGGAAAAAACTGGTGAGACAGTTGCTCTAATGCATGTTGTAGCTTCTTTTTGGCTGCCTGTTTACTGTGTACTAGAATCTCTCTTCTGAATGTACCTTAGACAGGTGCAGCTGCAGCATCTGTATCTGTTTCTTAAAACACTTCGTATTACAAAGATATTTACCATAAAATTAGCTAGTTTTACAGGGCACTTATTGTGAGTTAGTGCTGTGATTAACATACGATAAAACTCTTTCAGTCTCCAAAACAACTCTATAAGGTGAAAAATACATTGCCTACGTATAAGAAGCTGAGACTTAGGTCCCACATCTTGCCCAAAGTCACTTAGTCATTCAGCTTATCTTTAATGATCCATATTATGTGTCAGACGCTGTTGTGGGACCTACAAATACATGAGTGAATAAAACAGAAAAGAGGGGTGCCTGGGTGGTTCAGTTGGTTAAGTGGCTGACTTTGGCTCAGGTCATGAATTCAAGGTTCATGGGTTAAGATTCTGTCTCTCTCCTGCTCTGCTGTCAGCACAGAGCCCACTTTGGATCCTCTGTACCCTTCTTTCTCTGCCCCTCCCAGCTGGTTCTCTCTCTCTTTAAAACATAAACATTAATAAACACATTAAACAATAAATTTCATATATTGAAAAAAAAAAAACACATTAAAAACATTAAAAAAAAAACAACCCAGAAAGGTCTCTGCTATCTTGAAGCTCATATTCAAATGGAGGCAGACAATAATACAAAAAAATTATCAACAAGAAAATATAACCTAGTGAAAAGGGCTATGAAGAAATAAAATAGTGATATGATAGTGAATAACTGCGGGTACACAGTGCTGGCTTCATGGGTGAATGGTTAGTGCACTCACACAAGGCCCTGGGCTTAGAGGGCCTTTACTATTAATTTAATGCTCTACTATCACTGTCTTTTTTAAAAAATATATATAGTTTTTTTTAAGATTATGTATTTATCTCTCTAAGAGAGAGAGTGCATACACAACCAAGAGCAAGGGAGGAGCAGAGAGAGAGGGAGAGAGAATATTTCATGAAGGGGTCCAAGCCATGAACTATGAGATCATAACCTGAGCTGAAACCAAGAGTTGAACACTTAACTCACTGAGCCACCCAGGCACACTATCTACTATCACTGTCTTAAAATGCTTAATAATTCTATCTTTGGATTTGTGTTTCATGAGGGAGATGTGGTAAAAGACTAGTGCATCTGGGTAAGTAGAGGACATAAGGCAATATCCATGTCCTCCATTCTTTGTGGCACATTCTCCTATAGCTTTTGTGACGTCCTGTGAGCATAGAAATCTGGTTGATCTATAATGTGTGGGAGTTCGGTGGGATTCAAAGCCAGTATGAGTATGAGGTAAACATGTTTTGTGTGTGTAAGCAGGGATGCTGATACTTTGAGAGGCTATGCTTCCCTTGGACCAGAACTTGCTTCAAATAAAAAAAAGAAAGCAGTGGCATTCTAAGAAATACACTGACCAAAGAACCCTATCATATTCTTTCTTAGTCATCACTTCCCTGTGGCTACTATTAATGATGATGTAAAAGGAAAACAAAGACAGGGAAAAGTAGTTCTTCTTCCTTTCAGTTCTTCCTTACTCATCTGTAAGCCAAAGGTAGAAACTGTTAGTAGAATACAGATGTATCAACAAGTGAAATAAAAAAGTTGAGTTCGTTTTGTGCAATGTTTTCACAGTTAAGAATGAAATTCATATGCATGTATGTACTACACAATAGGAACTGTATAATTTTGATAATTCCACATGTGAGTTAATTGCTCTACTCATAGTTAAAGCTGGCATTGCACAATGTAAAGATGAATGGTAAAATTAATGTTAATAATTAAAAACTTTAAACTTTTCTTTGTGGAAAGTAACATTAAATAGCAAATAAATACCATGACAAGTTGAGCGAGAGTTCAGAAGAAAGAGCTTTATATTTTAACATCTTTTTTTTAAGTTTATTTATTTTGACAATGAGAGAGAGAGAGAGAGAGAGAGAGAGAGAGAGAGAATGCATGAGCTGAAGAGAGGCAGAGAGAGGGAGACACAGAATCCCAAGCAGGCTCCACACTGTCCACAGAGCCCAACATGGGGCTTGAACCCATGAACTATGAGATCTTTACCAGAGCTGAAATCAAGAGTCAGACACTCAACCAACTGATCCACCAAGGCTCCCCTGTATTTCCGCATCTTCTTTTTTTTAATTTTTAAATGTTTTTATTTATTTTTGAGACAGAGAGAAACAGAGCATGAGCAGGGGAGGGGCACAGAGAAGGAGACACAGAATCTGAAGCAGGCTCCAGGCTCTGAGCTGTCAGCACAGAGCCTGATGCGGGGCTCGAACTCACAGACTGTGAGATTATGACCTGAGCTGAAGTCGGACGCTTAACCGACTGAGCCACCCAGGTGCCCCAAGTATTTTAGCATCTTTAACAGAATTTTTATATTGCTTTTCTAACAAGATGCTCTTCATTTTCATTTTGCATTGGGACATGCAAATCATGTAGCTGGCCCTTGTGGGGGTGCTACCTCAGATGGGATGATCAGGAGAGGTCTCTCTGAGGAGAAAAATTTAAGTTGATACCTAAAAGTTCAAAAGGAGCCTACCATGGGAATATTTGGGGAAAGAGCATTACAGGTAGAGGAAATTAGCTACCACAAAGTCTCTAAGGCAGGAGAGAATTCTTTGTGTTGAAGAAATAGAATGAAGGTCAGTATCACCACAATGTAGTAGTTATGACTTAGAGTAACAACCGATAATGTTAGGGGTGCATGGTTGGCTCAGTTGGTAGAGCATGATACTCCTGATCTTGGAGGTTCTGAGTTCAAGCCCCATATTGGACAACACTTAAAAAGTGTTTTGTTTTTTTTTAAAACCCACTGATAAAAAAAAGAAAGAAAGAAAGAAAGAAAGAAAGAAAGAAAGAAAGAAAGAAAGAAAGAAAGGAAGGAAGAAAAAAGTACAAAGATAAGGCTAGAATCTGGAGAGGCCAGAGTGTGAAGAGTCCTAAAGTCTAGAAGAACTTACTCTATTTCTTTTTTTTTTTTTTAAAGTTAATTTATTTTTGAGACAGAGCATGAACGGGGGAGGGGCAGAGAGAGAGGGAGACACAGAATCTGAAACAGGCTCCAGGCTCTGAGCCATTAGCCCAGAGCCCGACGCGGGGCTCGAAATCACGGACCGCGAGATCGTGACCTGAGCTGAAGTTGGACGCTTAACCGACTGAGCCACCCAGGCGCCCCATCTATTTCTGTTACTTAGCTCTTGGAAGGTTTCAGGCAGGGGAATGCTATAAATGACATAGATTTTAAAAGATCACTCTTTCTGCAGTGTGGAAGTGAGAGTGGGCTCAGGGAGACCATCCTGAGTGATCTATATCTGAAGAATTCCTCACCCTTGCAGAAAAAAACATCATCATACTTTTGTTACAATTTCTATTATCGCACTTATGGATTTCCAAATTTGTTTTCTTGAACTAGGCTGTAAGCTCCTGGTAGACCTGACTGTCTGTACTCCTTCCTCGTAGACACCACTTTCCACTATTGCTGGCATATAGCTTTACCACTAATTCTGTCTACAGGCATTTATTAAATATTAGTTGAGTAACTGAAATAGGATTTAAACTATACTATGATAAAAAGCTCTTCCCTTAGAGTTTTCTTCAACTTAAGATAATAAATTAGGTGAGCTATGATGTAAGGGGTTAGATAGCAGCTAGAAAATAATCTAAATTAAATACAAAGATAATTTATAAATTTGGAAATTTTGAGGAAATGACTCAGTCCTCAAAGGAAATTTTAATTTTTATACTGCTTTTTCCTGAAACCGAGCAGAAAGCTACAGCTGTTACTGGTGCTAATGTTTTGGCCAGAAGTTCTAGCCTGATGGGTTGGAACTGAAGCTGGGTTAATACGTATTTTGATTGGTTTGCATGCTATGTAAATGTGGTGCTGAATTTGTTGTTGATGCTGTGAACTAAGGAGTTTTCACATAAAGGTCTGATTTTTCCTTATCTCTTGAGAAATAACAAACATACAAACAAAAAGCTTGGCAACATTGGGTCTGCATTCCAGCAGGCCAGAGCTGGTGATGGCCACTGTCTTTGTAAGAGGCCCGGTGTTCTCTATTTTATCAGTCCTTACCCTGCCTGCTCAGACTCATGTTAAGTGACCTGCCTGGCTATTGCTTGGTAGAATTTGTGTTTGTGACATCTCCTACTGAGACTTATCTAAGCTGGTGCTATTTTAATTTATTTTTTAATGTTTACTTACTTTTGAGAGAGAGAGAGAGACAGACAGACAGACAGAGCATGAGTGAGGAAGGGGCAGAGAGAGAAGGAGACACAGAATCCAAAGCAGGCTCCAGGCTCTGAGCTGTCAGCACAGTTACCTCCGCCGCCAATGGGAAGCTCGAACTCATGAACCCGGAGATCATGACTTGAGCTGAAGTCATGGGGTTAACTGAGTGAGCCACCCAGGCGCCCCTTAAATAAGATCTTTTGGGGTGCTTGCATGGCTCTGTCCGTTAAACACCTGACTCTGGATTTTGGATCAGATCATGATCTCATGGTGGTGAGATACAGCGCCGTGTCAAGCTGGGCTCTATGTTGGGTGTGGAGCCTGCTTAAGATTGTTTCTCTCCCTGTACAGCTTCCGTGCTTATGTGTGTGCATGCACTCTCTCTCTCTCTCTCTTTCTCTCTCTCTCTCTCTCTCTCACACACACACACAATAAAGAAATAAGATTCTTCTAAAAGGTCTTAAATTATTTATATTTCTCTTTAGTTTTCTTGCTAAATTTGCTTGGCTTTAGTTGCCTTCCTTGCAGCGTTTATCAATCCAAGAAGCAAGGAAGCCAATCGAGAGCCACCCAGTCCCACCTGGGACTGCCAGGGCTGGAGGAAATGGTGCTCTGGTTTGTTAATAGATAAATACTGAGGGAAGGACAGGCTCTCTGGAGGGCAGACAGAGGAGAGCTTTGCCACTAATTTGGTCTACAGAAGGATACTCCCTATCTCTGCTCTCTTTACCTCCTAGCCTTGTGTCTGTTAAGACTCAGGGGTATAGAGGTTTAGGGACAGAATACCTTTTCAAACTATACACAATGATATATCACACAGGCCTTCATTTAAGGCCATTACACGCGTCTTGTTTGTCCCAGTGTGTGCTGCCTCCTCTGACCCTTGCTGCTGGATCTCTGCTGGCTAGGGTGACTAGGTGTGCGAATTTAGGATGTCAGTACTTGGGGCTGTGTCTTTATTGGGACGGTGCCATTTAATCTATTACACTGTTTTGTACGAACCCGCATGTTTATTTAGAGAAATGTATGGGGCAGTCCACAAAAGATACTCTGTGGCGAAGCTAATAAAGGCTGTTGCTACAGAGCTATCTAAAGGCATGTGGAAGCACAATAGTCACAAGCAGAAACCACAATGGCTCAATGTTGATAGAATCCCGGGATTGGGAGGTGCTTTTTGAAGGCCAGGAAGAGGAGGAAAAAAAAAAAAAAAGGCAGTGTGTGAGGATTTACTACACATCAGGTCTTGGTGGATATTCAGTCCTGGGAACACTTGGTACCAGGGTGCAGTTCATTTACTAGCGTGCACATGACTTAACAGAAACGCATTCAGGAGTCTCGGAGTAAATCGTTTCCATATTCCACGCAGGCTGGTAAACGGCCGACGGACTGCAGAAGAGCCCAGCTGCCCAGACAGTGGCCAAACCGGGGAGCCGGTTTAGCACAAACGACTGACTCCCGGGAGGGAGGGCGATCCGCGGGGGGCTGGGGAAGGGGGTCAAAGTCCAAGCTGGAGAGAGGACAATAAGCCTAAGGGTGGAAACAAAGCGGCCCCAGGGTGGCAGCTGACCGATTCCCGGAGCTGCGCTCGTGCTCCAAGCTCAGACTTTTAGCAAAGGCGCAGGGCGAGCACCCACTGCTGCGTTCTCCCAGAAGAGCCTAGAAGGGCGCACGGGCTCGTCGCCCTCGGGCGTGGGCAGCCCGCGGCCGGCATCCCTCCCCCGCGCGCCTCCCTGCCCAGCAGCGCCAGGCAGTGCCCGCCGAGGGCAGGGCGGGGCGCGGGCCGGGGGAGGGCGAGCTGGGGCCGGGCCGTGCGGCCGCCGCTGACGCAGTGCGGGGCCGGAGCCCTGAGCGCCCAGGCGGGCGTGGAGCGTTTTAGCCCGGCCGCCCGCAGGCCGCGTCCCCACCGGAGGGGGCAGGGCGCACTTACCGGCCGTCAGGAAGCCGCGGGCGGCCTGCTGGCTCCGCCGCCGCCGCCGCCGCCGCCGCGCTCGCCTTTCAAGCGCGCCTCGTCCCCGCCCCAGATCCTGGGGGGTGAACGGGGGAGAAGGGGCGGGCGTCCGCCAGTCGCGAATCACCTCCTCCTCCTCCTCCTGCCTCAGCGCCGCCGCCACCTTTCCATTCAGTCGCCCAACATGGCTGGAGCGCGGCGGAGGTGAGCCGGTCGCCCCCTTCCGCTCCAGTCTGCGAAGCCCGAGAGCCGCGGCTCCGGCGGTGCGTCGGCTCTGCGGTGCAGAGGCCCAGGGGCCCTGCTGTCGCCGGCCGCCAGCATGTGGGGCGCCCCGGACGAGAGCTCGGTGCGGGTGGCTGTCAGGTGAGGACCGACGCGGCGGCGGCTGTGGCGGCGGCGGCGGGAGGGCTGCGGGTTGGCGGGCTGAGGGCGCGGCGAGGACGCGCTCTCGTCCAGGGCAGCCGTGGCCGCGGTGCCGAGACCTGAGGGGGCGGTCTGGCGGGAGGCCGGCGTTTGGGTAAACTGAGGCTGCGTATCCCCGCCGGCAGGGCGCGCGCGGGGAGACCCTGCAGCCCCCGCGCCGGCGGCCTTTGCAGGTAGCGGGCGGCTGCGCGACGCCGGGTCCCCGGGGCGCCCAGACTGCGCGGGGGTGGAAGCCGTCGCCGCCCGTCCCCGCCGGTCCCGCACCAGGGGAACAACCGCCTCAGGTGGGGCCGCCTTGGGCGACGGCCTGGCCGGCTTCGCCCGGAGGAGCTGCCTCGGGGCTGGGCTGCGGTGTTCTTTTTATTATTTAGAGAATGTCTGTCCTACGTGTACGTGCAACTCCGGCCTTCTGAGGCTGGAGACAAAGCATCAGACTGACAGCGCTTCCGACGCAGGGTTCTAGATGCCCGAGCAGATGGAAGTCTCGTCAAGCATCACGGAGACACGCGTAGCACAAGCGTGTGGGTGTAGGAGACACATCTGGCTGGCCTGTTTGGCGTTGGAATGGGAATTCTCTGTAAGAATTACATTTCTTGGTGTCAGGCCTGTAGAGGGAAGAAAACTCTTCAGCAAGTGGAATACATGGGTGACTGGGTGTAACAGCCTGACGTTAGGCAGGGTGGATACAACACAGCATTGTACACGCCTGGGTGTGAGCTTTGAAATACCAGATACATCAAAATTGTATTTTGGTCAACGACAGATGCACGAGTATCGAATATAATTTAGACTGTTTTGATACATATCAAGAGGCAGAGCTCTGACAGTTGCTCACGGAAAATTGCAACATCATCACTGAAATATTAATGAAGCATTCATGGTAGCATAAGTGCGTTGCTCTCACAGCTCTCTGATGGTCTACTGTGAATCCACTTCTCTTTATACTTTGAGGGATTATAACAATTTTTAAACGTTGAGGGTTTAAAAAAATTTTCCTCGGAAAATTATTGAAACAAAATCTGCCATTCATGGAGCCTTTCTGGAAAGTTATTTTAAAAATGCTGTCATGTCAGCATTATTATTTTAGTGGCAAATCTTGGTTAGGCATAGAAATATGGCAGTTTTATACACTTTGTGTCTTTAATCAATTTACACAATAACATGTATTTTATTTTATTTTATTTTATTTTATTTTATTTTAGTTATCTCTACACCCAACATGGGGCTCAGACTCATGACCCCGGAGATCTAGTGTCATGCTCTTCCAACTGAGCCAGCCAGGAGCCTGAGAATAACATGAATTTTAAAGATTTTTTTTTTTTTCTTTTACAGATCAGGAAATGATCACCCATGGAGGTGACAGTTTTATGACTCTTTAGAATCACCTGTTTTTTAAAGCTTTTGGAGTTTTAATTTGGCATTTTTGGTTATTCTGGGACTACTTATCCAATTGTTGGATTAGTTGATTTCTCCTAAATACTGCTACTACCTCTCTTTTGGCCTTTTAATACTCATTAATGACTGTACCATGGCAGAAACCCAATAAAAGGCAGTTTTGTTAGCAGAGCTGGTCGAAGAGGTGAAGAAGGAGCATAAAATAGTAATGAAAACAGAAAATTAGGGTGTAAGAGAAACCATTTTTAGAGATTTGAGGGTTTTGTCTGAATTCTCTAAAATATCATACGGCGGTTTATTTGCCATGCTATTAAATCTGCCGCTTGCACTGGAGGTGAGCAGTCACGGGTGACCCTAAAATACAGTTGACAGATAAATAATTTATATTTGATTTTGGTATGTGTGTTTGCACTTTTTAAGTGGTAAGCATGGGTCTGTTTGGGAAAGGTTTATAAAAATGTTAACAACTTGGTAAGCTGCATTGTGAAGGTCCTTTTTTTTTCTTTTTTCCATTAAAAACACTGAATAGATCCACTCTCTAAACTTACTTTGCATAGGGTAAAAATAACTTATGTTTTTATAGCACTTTGGTATTTATAAAGTGCTTGGAGACATATATTTTCATTTACAGCAAATATTTGTTGAATGCATATCCTTATCTCTGATTATCCTGATTCTCAGCTAAAAACAGGAATAATTCTTGGACACATACCATGTGCTAGGGTCAGTGCTGTTAAGATGTTTTATATCATGTAAAATTTCATTTATTTGCCATAACAGTCTTTGATTTAGGTTCTGTTATTATGACCATTTTACAGAGGAGACACAGAAAGATTAAGAAACCTGCTTAAACTAGTAGCTACTGATGGAACCAGCATTCCAAGCCAGACAGCTTGTCTCTACAGCCCAAATTCTTAGCCATTAAACCCATATAGGTGAAAGGCAAGAACATACTTCACAAAGCTTTATTTAGCTTGAGGTCAGTTGCCTTTTTTGGGTTCTAGTTCAATTACAAATGAGTGGCTTTGACAAGTTATGCATACCTTGATATTGCTGGAAAAGATAAAACTCAAAAAGAGAGGACCTGAACTTAGTTAAAATATTTCCCCAGATTGTCTTTAATCTTTCCAGTGTCCTCCAATCCTACCCTAGTTTGTGACAGACTTCAGCAGCAGGATAAGTAAATCAACACACAGACAAAAATCAACAGACATTTGACCTGCTTTTCCTCTTCAATGAATAATGTAATAACAGGTATAGGAGACTGACTCTACTGTGAAATGCAGAAAGTGTCCTAGAGGTTCTTGTGTTTTGTTAGAGGAAGAGACTTATCAGTATGTTAAAGCTGATGACTCTATTTTAAGATTTCTCATAGTAAGAGCAAGGGTCCTATAAAAATTTGGGGAAAGGAAATGCAAAAGAAAGTTTCTTATTTAGGGAGAATATTTTTTATTCAATTTCTGAAAAATGGCTTTTACCTTCTGAGGTATTTTGCAGGGTATCTTTCATTGTGGTGGATATAGATTCAGATAACAGCCCTACTATTCAACCCATGCGGCTTTTGAGCACTTGAATCATGAGTAATGCTACTCAGGAGCTAAATTTATCATTTTCTTAAAATTAAAGAAAAAAATTATCTGAGAGAGAGAGCGAGAGCGCATGTGGGCATGCACATGCAATCCGGGGAGGGGCAGAGAGAGGAGAGAGAGAATCCAGAGCAGGCTCTGCATTGCCAGTCTGGAGCCTGATGTGGAGTTCGAACTCACAAACCAGGAGATCATAACCTGAGCCGAAGTAGGATGCTTAAACCAACTGAGACACCCAAGGCACCCCATTTTTAAACTTAAAAAAATTGGTCCTTGATTTAGTTTTTGGGTAACTTTTGAATATTCTTTTTTTTTAATGTTTTAATTTATTTTTGAGAGAGAAAGACAGGTGTGAACAAGGGAGGGGAGAGAAAGAGGGAGACACAGAATCCAAAGCAGGCTCCACAGAATCTGAGCTGTTGGCTCTGAGCTGTCAGCACAGAGCCTGATATGGGGCTTGAACCCACAAATTGTGAGATCATGACCTGAACTTAAGTGAGATGCCCAACTGACTGAGCCATCCAGGCCCCCCTTGAATATTCTTGAAACAACTTGGTTATATGGATCTACTTTTTTAACTTTAAGTTTGTATAATTCAAATACTTACAAAATATTTCTGGTAAAAATTTAGTGTCATAATGATATATGGTATAAGTATAATATATACACTGGATTTAAAAGATTTACTAAGAAGGGGCGCCTGGGTGGCTCAGTCGGTTAAGCGTCCGACTTCAGCTCAGGTCACGATCTCGCGGTCCGTGGGTTCGAGCCCCACATCAGGCTCTGGGCTGATGGCTCAGAGCCTGAAGCTTTCTTCCGATTCTGTGTCTCCCTCTCTCTCTGCCCCTCCCCCGTTCATGCTGTGTCTCTCTCTGTCTCAAAAATAAAATAAAATGTTAAAAAAAAAAATTAAAAAAAAAAAAAAGATTTACTAAGAAAAAATGAATGCAAATATGTCAATAATCTTTGTTTGATTACATATTAAAATTATATTTTGATATATTGAGTTTTTAAAATTAATTTATTTGGAGAGAGCCTTGCGATTGGGTGGGGGGGGAGCAGAGAGAGGGAGAGACAGAATCACAAGCAGGCTCTGTGCTGTCAGCACAGAGCTCTATGTGGGGCTTGAACTCACCAACCGTGAGACCATGACCTGAGCTAAGATCAAGAGTCCGACGCTTAACCAACTGAGCTGCCCAGGTGCCCCAATATATTGAGTTAAATAAAATATTATTAAAATTAATTTCATCCTGGGGTGCCTGGTGGCTCAGTTGGTTAAGTGTTCAACTTCGGCTCAGGTTCTGATCATGTAGTTTGTGAGTTTGAGCCCAATTGGGCTCTCTGCTGTTAGCACAGTGCCTGCTTTGGATCCTCTGTTCCCATCTCTCTCCACCCCCTGCCCCTCAAAAATAAATGGACATTAAAAAAAAAGAATTAATTTTATTTATTTATTTTTCCTTTTAAAAAATGTGGCTCCTAGAAAACTTAAAATTAAATAAATGTGCTCGCTTCGGCAGCACATATACTAAAATTAAGTAAATGTTGCTCACATTAAATTTCTATTGGAGGTGTGATGAGTGACGCAGTTGGTTAAGCATCTGACTTTAGCTCAGATCATGATCTCACAGTTCAAATGTTCGAGCCCTGAATTTTTAAAAGACAGGATGAACAAAAATACTATTTTCCTTTAAAAAAGAAAAGGCCAGGGGCGCCTGGGTGGCTCAGTCGGTTGAGTGTCTGACTTCGGCTCAGGTCATGATCTCATGGTCTGTGAGTTCGAGCCCTGCGTCGGGCTCTGTGCTGACAGCTCAGAGCCTGGAGCCTGCTTCAGATTCTGTGTCTCCCTTTCTCTCTCCCCCTCCCCTGCTCAGGCTCTGTCTCTCTCTCTCAAAAATAAATAAACACTAAACCATTAAAAAAAATTTCTATTGAATAGTACTGCTCTATAATTTAAAAAATGTGAAAGAAGTACAGAATAAAACTAGGGTACATCAATATATAGAAATAAATCATAGCCACCCCATCATAGACTAACTACACCCTTAGATCAAGAAATTCCATAATAACTAAGGTGTCTTTTTTAGATACACACACACACACACACACACACACACACACACACAAGACTTGATTTAAAGGTAACATTCCCCCCCCCTACCCCCCCCCCCACCCCCCCCCCCCCCGCCAGGGTGCATAGGTGTGGAAAGATACTGATTATGGACTCAGTATGGTAGCTGAAGTCTTATAAAATGTGGTAAATTAAATGGATGGCTTAGGTAGATGTCATCAACAAAAATGAGCAACAAAGTGTAATATATATTCTATTCTTAATATTTAAGTATACTGATTTGAATTAGTTAAGTCAAAATGATAAGATCAATTAAACATTTTGAATTCTAAATTTAAGACATTATCAGATGATGTGCCTTTTTCCCTTCCCTGTCTATGAATGCTGATTTAGCAGATTTGAAACTTTTTTCCTTTTCAAGAACTTTAGTTTGCAAAATATGTCAAGGGTTGGACAAAAATAGAGATACAGAGAAGACCATTGTGTTTTTGTGTCATTGTCTCTATGGTTGTGAGTTAAAATGTCTTTGTTTGGCTTTGGCAGAGAGCTGTACATATCCTTGACAGTCAGTTTGGATTAGTTTGTAATGTAGTCTAATTGGGTTTCAATTTGCTGTGTTTTTACCTTACTAAAGCAATTTTAAGAAGTGGCATTACTCAGCAGGCTTATGATTGGTTGGTTGCACAGTTAAAAGCTCAGTTTTAGGTCTGTGAGTGGCACTGATTTCCAATGTGACCTCTCTGCACTTTTCTTTTTCCACATGCTGAGGTGGCAATGTAAAGGTATTAAGAATTCTAAGAACTTTGCACATGCAGTGTATTAAATATGTGATTTTGTTGTTGTTGGTTAAACTGTTGGCTCTATATTGACAGGAAGGAAGTATTTTAACATTTCAAACTTGACTTTCCTAATAATATGTTTACTTTGGGTACTCTTTGTTATTGAACAGAAAACATTTAGTCTTTTGTGGTCACTTTTTCCCATTCTGGTTATAATGAAAATGTACAATATTTTACTTAATCTACATTAAAACTCTATCATGTAATCTGTACAGATACACTTTTCCCTGTTTTACTGATGAAAAAATGAGATGAAAAAAGGCACTAGGTGACCTCTTCAAGGTTTCTTAGCTATTAAATATTTTTGTTTGTTTTAATTGAGAAATAATTGACACATAATATTATATTAGTTTCAGGTATACAGTATAATGATTAGGGGCACCTGGGTGGCTCAGTTGGTTAAGCATCTGACTCTTTGTTTTGGCTCAGGTCATAATCTCACAGTTTGGTTCGTGAGTTCGAACCCCACATCTGGCTCCTCGCTGACAGTAGGAAGCCTGCTTGGGATTCTCTGTCCTTCTATCTCCCTTCCCCTGGTTGCTCTTTCTGTCTCCCTCAAAATACATAAATAAATTTAAAAAATTAAAAAAACACATAATGATTCAATATCATTGCAATCACATTGCAAAGTGGTCAGCATTATACGTCTAAAGTCTCTTATTTCTTTTTTTTAAAATTTTTTAATGTTTTATTTATTTTTGAGACAGAGAGAGACAGAGCATGAGCAGGGGAGGGACAGAAAGAGAGGGAGACACAGATCCAAAGCAGGCTCCAGGCTCCGAGCGGTCAGCACAGAGCCCGACGCGGGGCTTAAACTCACGAACTGCAAGATCATGACCTGAGCCGAAGTCGGATGCTTAACCGACTGAGCCACTCAGGCGCCCCTAAAGTCTCTTATTTCTGTTCTTAAACGTTTTTCCAAATGTTTTCAAAACATTTCACCTACTAATTTCAAGGTAATAAAGATCTTTCAAGCTGAAATGCTTATATACATGTGAGGTAAATTATTCCAAACAACTTAATATTTAGAAAATATAGAAGTAGATAAATGAGGCTTTTAGAAATATTTATTTTATGGAAATAGATGATTTTCTGGTGTTTGATCATTTGTTTATTCCTTTCTTCACGTAAAAAGTGTTTATTAAGTGCCTACTATGTGTTGGGCACTTTTTTTTTTAGATCTTATTTTTAAGTAATCTCTACACCCAATGTGGGCCTTGAACTTACAACACTGAGATCAAGAGTTGCTTGCCCCACCACCTGAGCCAGGCAGGTGCCCCGTGCTGAATACTTTTCTAATTCGGGGGATATGCAGCCCATATGACATACCTGGTCCCTGATTTTACATCCCTAACAGTACAAGTCTCTTTAAAAGCACAAAATATGTTGGAACTAACACAAAATATAATCAACGATGTGAACTAGAAAGAAAGACAATTGTTGCAGCTTAGTTTTTATTTCTCCTTTATTTTTTATTTTTATTTTTTAAGGATTTTATTTTTTTAAAGTAATCTCTACACCCAATGTGGGGCTTGAACTTACAACCCAAGATCAATAGTCACATGCTCTACCAACTGAGCCAGCTGGGAGCCCCTCTCCTTTATTTTTTTAATAGCATTTTTTAGTTACTGCATTCATTAAAAACAGTGATTTAAAAAATGAAAGGTGTGCCCTGATTCCAAAGGTATTTCATATGAAAGGTGAACTTCAAAGCCTATGCATTAGGGAGATTTTATTTATATCATGTCCTACTTGATAAAATATGCATGCCCCACTTTGTATGTGTCTTTGTATGTCTTTGTAGTTGGATTAGGAAGTAAGGGACATGAAAGAAAGGAGACCAAAGAGCTAGTAGATGATGTGAGTTGAAAGTCAGTGAAATTATTTTTATTTACAAATATGAGTTGATATTATTTCTTCAGATAGGGTTTATTCAATTTATGAAGTATGGTAGACCTGTTTGTTGTTTGGAACTCCATGAAAGTTCAAGTTTCATGTCTAATTATTGCTACCCTTTGAGCTCATACCATCATACCTGCTAATTGGTTAATATTTTGATGCATAATTATGGGGTAGAGAATGATGCACTAGAAATTCCAGTTTCGTGAAACCATGAAAGCAGAAATTATCTTGGCAGTTAATTTCATAATCTTCCCAATCTTCCAATTCTCATCAATTTCTCTTCAAAGATGTGAACTTGGAATATGCATTATAATGGATGTTTTCCCCCAAGATATGTTACAACCCACTTGTGTGACTCTGATTTACAAATGGTTATTTTTTGTCAACATTAGACATGACCTTCATCTCAGCTTCAGATTAGGAAGGAAAACACAAAAATGAAAAGGGATGTCAGATAATAGAAAGTATTTGTATATGGTATATCATTAGAATAAGTTTATTCAAAATGAAACAAATATGTTTGTTATTTTCAACACTTCTCTCTGGGAAGCGGATTTGTGAATTCTGTCTTTCAGCTTGGTTTCCCAGTGGATTAACTATTAATCTTCTCAGAGTGTTAAAATAGTTTTCCTGTAGCTCAAGCTTTATTTGAAGTAAATGACAGCCAAGCCAAAGAGACAATTGTTGTGACACTGTATGGTCATTATGAGATCCTTCTCAATGTTTAAGAATTGTATTTGAAGTTCCTTTATTCTTTGTTTTTTGAAATTATTAGACATTTATATATGGAAGATAATTTGTAGTATGTCTATGATTATTGAAAAAAATTGATTTTAAAATTGAAAGGGCATAAAAGGACTAGCTGGTTGAGGCCCCTTCTTTACAATGGTTTAGACAGTAGAGGCCCAGAGAAGTTGAGAAAATTGCTTGAGGTACCACAGCCTCTCAACTGTTCTTCTTATTAGTTTTGTAGATTTTCTAGATCTTTATGTTTTTGTGGCAGACATGTTAGAAATAGATTAAGTTTATATCTTAAAAACTACAGTTTTAATCCCTTAAGTACTCCTTATAAAAGTTCACTTGACATTTAGATGAGTTCCCCCATTCTTAGTGCCCATTATTTTTGCTTTACAATGGCCTCCATTCTAGAAAACTAGAACAAGTGTTTCTAAAAAGGACCTGTGAAAGGCAGAAACAGAGGGACTCCTGGAATAGAAGTTCTGGTCTATATTTTGGGGTTCCTGGCATATTCACATGTGAAGAAATGCCAGAACTGGGTTATTAAAATAATATGGACTGTCTTCAACATTCATAGGTAGCACATTAATGCTTTAATTACAACCACCAAAGGATAAGTGTGTATAGTCTAATTTGGAAATAATGTTCAACATGGAAATAGGATTTTGTGAATGCTAGGCACATAGCCTTCTCCCCCTTCCCTCCCCTTGGTTCTTAAAACTTTTTTTTTCTTTTTACTCCAACATACTTAAGGATTATAGCACATTCCAGTAATAATGGCAGACTCACTATGAGCAAGATGGTTGGAGGGTGGCATAGGGTAGAGGTAGGGTTAGATCATGTGTGGGGGGGTGAGATGTATTTATTGGAACCTGGAAGTGGAAATGGAACTAGAAATCTGAGTGGTTTAAAAAGACCCGCTTTTGAGGATTACTTCACTTGATAGGTGGTTCTTAAGCTTTTAAGTAATATCTCATCCCTTCCCCTCTTTATTTTAGAAGGAAATAAAGGATACAAAACATTTGGACCATAATGGAGGCCTATCATTCAACAGATGTCTTAAGTCCCACCTCTACATGAAATCTTTCTACACTCCCATGCATAGAAATTTCTGCCTTTTTTTTTGTTTATTTATTTATTTTGAGACACAGAGAGAGAGAGCACGAGTTGGGTAGAGTCAGAGAGAGAGGGAGAGAATCCCAAACAGGCTACACTCTGTCAATACAGACCCTGATGTAGGGCTCCATCTCACAAACCGTGAGATTGTGAACTGAGCCAAAATCAAGAGTCAGATGCTCAACTGACCCACCCAGGTGCCCTGGCCATAAATCCTCTTTATATGAGTCTTCTGTCTTTCCCTCTAAAATTGCCATGAGGGAGATATACACCATGTAATTTTCACTGTTGAGCATTGAAATGTTCCCCAAACTCACAGGATATTTAATGCTTTTTAAAAGAAAGTGCTAATGTATTGATAGTATCATTATAATGGAACATTTGAAGGACATTGCGGTTATTGTAATGAAACAAACAGGTATCTACATGTCTAGATTGGAGTGAAGGTCTTTCAGGATTTAACCCCACGGTCAGGCTACTTAGGTGACTATTCACCCTTGTCAGTGTCTTCAGTAAGAACAGGGAACTAAGGAAATTGTTCACACTTGATTGTGCCCCACCATGAGCCCAAACAGGGGCTAAATCAAGGACAGCTCAAGGTTTAGTCCCTACTCTTTGGATCTCTTAGTATGTAGTAAAATATTAGTTTTTGAGATTGAATTTGACATTATTCTCAACTTCGAGGAGCTGTGTCTGTCACTTAGCATTATGATATTGTAGTTTTCTGAATATGATGAAGGACATATTTTGTCAGAGTAGTTATTTGTATTCTTTTACACAGTTACATAGTCATTTTGGAGTTGTTTTAAATGAGAGACTTTCAGCAAGCAGGAACAATAAACCTTGGAGAGGGTCAAGCTGTAGTTAATAATTAGGATGTGGTATGTTGATCACATGGTGTAATGAGACATAGGCCATCTCTACTCTCAATTGTATTCTTTCTAATCTTACTTACTTTTTAGATCAAAATTCATTTTTTTATTATATAATTATTAAATGTCCACTGTGTATTGGAATCATGTAAGTTGGAGACAAGGTAATATAATAGAATGAACATCGGGTGGTTAGGAAGTGTTTTGGTCTGGACCCTAACCAGGGACAAATTCGGCTTTTAGTCAGTAGTTATGTACCTAGCTAAGTGGACTTGAAAAAGGATCAAAAGAGCCAGTCATGTGAAAGCATTTGGAAAATGGTTTTTACACAACAGAGGCAGGGATATTATTAGAGATGAGTCTGATATAGCCAATGATGGGCATGTTGGTTATATTCTAAACTCTAGCCATTGGATTAGTCATTCCCTAATGTGTAAAGTGCTTTATATGTGTTTGTATCTGTTCTTTTGTTTTTTGAGTGTGTCTGTGACTTGCACCACTATGAACAGTCCAAAAATGTATATAAATACTTGCAAAAACCTTTCCTTGCCCAATCTTCTAGTTTCATTTTGTTTTCAATATGTGCATCACATACCATCCTTCTCTATCTTACCAAATTCCTTCTTTTATAGTTTAGTAAAATCCACCATTTTTATTCTTTCTTTTCTCTTCCCACACTGACTTTCAGTTGGTATGGTTTTTAGTATTTTATAGTTACTGCTGAGATTGACAATAGTATTGAGTTACATTTTCCACTAGTTATTTAACCTAATATAAGAGGATGATGACTAAATTGGTTAATAAAAATGTGAATTTTCATTTTGAAATGGCTTGCACTAGATTTTTGAAAATGTTATTAATGTTTTCCTTGCTTCCTCGTATGAATCTAGGCAACAGCGCACTAAACCAGACTATGGATTAAAGGGTGCTAAAAAGGGTAAACTAAGTAAAAAGACCAGAAATAATAATAACACAAAATTTAAAAAATTTACATTTTCTCTTAAATTTTGGCACCTAGAGCTAATGGGACAATGTACTTGCAGCATTCATTGATAGAGCTATGTGAAGACTTAGCTAAAAACATTTTAAAGAATACTGTTACATAGAAGCAGGAAATAGATCTTGCAAGCCTAGTCTAGTGATCTTAAAATCAGCTTTTCATTTCATAAGTTATGTTTATTTGACTTTTCTCCCTTATTTTTTTCTTCTTTTGTTTTAAAGTTTATTTATTTATTTATTTTTTTTACTAACCTCTACACCCAATGTGGGACTCAAATTTATAACCCAGAAATCAAGAGTCACATGTTCCTCTGACTGAGCCAGCCAGGTGCCCAATTTTTTTCTGTTATTGAAATAATATAATCACATTAGAAAAAGCATCTAGGAAAAGATGGAAAAAACAATCAATCACAGTTCACCACCCTGATCTAATTACTGTCAATCAGCATTTTGGTATATTTCTTTTTAGTCTGTTTCTGTGGATATACTTTTATAGACTGATGTTTACCATTTTAGAGTATAGCGTAAGAATTTTTACATGTCCTTATATCAAAGAAGGGCATTTTGAGTAACGTGTTTAATATTAAGTATCATCTACTGTATTTTAGTGTTTAATATATATTAAATTCTATATATAAAACAGTAACTTAATTGACAGGCTTTTATTATCTAATAAGGATGTTAATTTCATTTTTTTCTAAGAGTTGGCTCTGCTTTATGATTCCTGGTAATGTTTTCATTTCTACTGATAAGCATAGACTGTACAAATGACCATTTTCTGGAATTGAAGGGGAAGGGTAGTGCTGCCCATCCACAACATATGGTTAAATGTTATGGCATTGAGGATGCTTTTTAGGAAAAGATATCTTGATTTATAACTTTAATTTTTCAGCTATATCTACAGCAAGATATAATGTATTAGGGTAATACAGATATTCATTGAACACATTAGTCTAAGCCACTGATGGTTAATCAAACACAGGTCCATAACCATTCCATGTTTCTTGAAAAGTAGTGCATTTCTAAAGTACTTATTTTGCTTTTGTTCACCTCAGTTTAACACAAAACACTTGCTTGAGCAGCCTGTTGGTCACCTAGTCTGCATCTGTCCTGCTCTAAAATGGAACTTGTCAACTGCTGATTAAACATGAGATTACAGATTTCATTCCTGGTTATTTGGCCTGCCATTTAAGGTTCTTTAATCCAAATGTGACATCTGTGACATTTTCAAGTCTCAGTTTAGGCAATACAATATGATACTTTTGAATTTTAGTTTGCCAACTTGCCCTTAGATTGGCAACAAATTCCATCTGTCCTTGATTATATTCTTATCTTTAGTTGCTTAAGTGTAATTGGACCTTCTGTTACCTTTGTAGCAGATTCAATTCTTGTCTCTGAGTATAGGGTTTCTTTAGTCATCTTTGGTTCTTAATTTTGTATTAACTTGGTATAGCCAGTCATAATTTTATTTATCTTGTGTATATGTTCTATGAGTGCAACTTTTCCACATAGAGTAAGTCAAAGACTTCTGATGATTTTGCACTTCTAAATTTGAGTACATTTTGACATCAATTCTGTTGTCTCATTTTATGTTTCAACAGTAGGGTTCCACCTCATTCTATTTAAAAATAGACATAAAGAAATGATGTGTTTTTGAGTACTGTGGGTATTGGTGATCTGTAAGTTCAGTTGACTTCAGTATAATGCTAATAAGGCCAAGATTATGAGTTTTATCCCTGGATGGACTTGTGTGCTTTGCTGCTTTTTAACGTAAACTTTACTATCACAACAAATACTGCTGTTCAGAAGCAGCAACTGGTGAGCATGAATCAGTACAAATCGGTTAACACTGATGAGAATTATCTAACCATGTTCCAGAATTTTCATCCCCCTTATTAGGTCATTATGAGTGAAAATATTTTTATATTTTCAAATAAATATAGGAGCTCAATAAATATTGTTATAGTCAAAGTCTACACAGGCTTAATAAGAGAAAATAGCACTTACATGTTTGCTGTGAAAATTAAATAAGAACATGTATATAAAACCCTTATACTACTGGCACTTAGTGAATAAATGTTTTATAAAGAGTAGACACTACTGTTATTTTCGTTATAATTATTTTCTCTGCTTAGTACCTCTGAGTTTCTGGGTCAGTCCTAAATAAAGCCACAAGTAAATCAGAGCAGTGTTGTTTGCCCCACCTTAGTCTGAAATTTGTTTTGCTGCTCCAATCTTATATGCTGTGCTTTTAGGGTCATAGCTTTCCCTGTAACCTATTTTATTTGTCCAGACCTGACTTCTGTCTTGGTTTCCTGATTTGTATCCCTTTTCCTATATCTTGAATCCAAATTTGCTTAAGTGAAATTATTGAAAGCCTTCTTGCCCTCTTTTTTTCAAGTGAAGTTTCCTTTAACTCAGGTGGGCTTACTTGATTCTACTTGCATATACACGCTGACACTGATCAAGCCTGGGTTACTTCTGGCCCTTAACTTCACTTTCATATCATCCAGGCTGGTTGTCCAATTTTCTCTCTTACCCCATGCCAGCCTGGCGCCCAGGTATTTTTTGAGACAGACTTCACTTGAGATCAAGAAGCTGTGATTTTGTCATGGAATTGACATGAAACACACACACACACACACACACACACACACACACACTCCTCAAAACATAAAATCCACTGAGGAGTTGATGAATCTGGCTAATGTGGTATAAAATATATTAATGTTAATAGACAAAATAGATATTTATTTTTTTGTGATTAAATTTTTTTTTTAATGTTTATTTTTGAGACAGAGAGAGAGAGAGAGAGAGAGAGAGACAGAGCACGAGTAGGGGAGGGGCAGAGAGAGAGGGAGACACAGAATCCGAAGCAGGCTCTAGGCTCTGAGCTGTCAGCACAGAGCCCAATGCAGGGCTTGAACTCACCAACGGTGAGATCATGACATGAGCCTAAGTCGGTTGCGCAGCTGACTGAGCCACCCACGTACCCCAGATATTTATTTCTTAACATCAGCTGATGAAAATATTGTCAACCTGTCTGTATGACATTTTGGTTAAAAAACTTATATGAGTTTGTCAAATATATGAAATTTTGAGTCCTCATCTGTGGCTTTATTGTCATTTTGTAGTGGAAAATTTTGTTCACCCCTAAACTGTACCTACCTATGCATTAATATGAAAATGGTTCTGTTCTATTGCTGTGGCCATATAATATATGCATAATGACAGCTTAGCATCTCAATTTTTGTTTGTTTATTCATTTGCAGAGAGAGAGAATGAGCAGGGAGGAGTGGAGAGAGAGGGAGAGAATCCCAAGCAGGCTCCATGCTGTCAGTGTGGAGCCTGATGTGAGACCATGACCTGAGCTGAAGTCTGACACTTAACCAGCTGAGCCACCCAGGCCCCCAGAATCTCAATTCTGATGAAGCAGCCCATAGACTGTGTGTTGGGCTAGGCCAGATCAATGGTATACACTGTAATTGCTTAGTACAGGACTGGCATATCTAGGTCAATTGGCCAGTGCTGTTTCTCACAGCAGCTTCACTGAAGTGAGATGGGATGGGAAGAAGAATGTGTGAAGGGATCAAGGGAACTGTTTCTTGAAATCAAGTAGCCATTGTGGTTCTCAGTAGCCCTGCACTCTCAATTAAAAGCATCATGGTTCTTTTAATGGTTCTTTTAACCAGTGCCCTGTCTTATCCCAGTATCCATCAAGGATCTGCTAAAAGCCACTTGATATCTCTTTTTCTAGCTTCATATTCCTTATTAATTTTGTCTTTTCCCTTCACCCCAAGCCTGCCTTAATTTTATTTTCCTTTGGGGCATGGCTTATTAAAAACAGCATGGATTTTAGCGTCACAAAGATTTGAGTTCTAAATTTTAGGACAGACACCTAAGCTTTATGAATCTTGGTTTTCTCATCTATAAAATGGAGTTAATACCTACCTTATAGGCTGTTAAGATTGTATGAGTGTTATTATTTTTTTATATTATTTTTTTTTAGTGTTTATTATTTTGAGAGAGAGAGGTAGAGCACAAGCAGGGGGAGGGGCAGAGAGAGAGGGAAGACACAGAATCCAAAGCAGGCTCTAGGCTTTGAGCTGTAAGCACAGAGCTCGATGCTGGGCTCAAACCCACAGACTGCAAGACCATGGCCTGAGCCGAAGTTGGATGCTTAACCAATAGCCACCCAGGCACCCCAAGATTATATGAATGTTATAAATGCCTTGCATTTAGAAGTGTTTAGGAGATGTTAGATTCTCTTTTCTTTTTTAGTTTTCCCTTTCTCCTTCTTCCTCCTCTTCCTACCACCTCTGTTTTTCTCTCTCCATCTATCCCCATCTCTATAAATTTCTGTTTTCCTCTTCTAGGTAGGACTTGTAGTGACTAACCACAGTTTCTTTTCTAATCACCTCAAGACAGGTATAATTTCATTGGTGAGCTCTTGTTTATAAAACTCCACCTTCATCTTGGTTTCTCTATCTATGAAATAGAGATAATAAGAGTACTAATCTCATAGGGTTGGTATGGGAATAAATTGGCATGTTTATAAAGTACTCAGAATAATGCTTGGCATATAGCAGTTCTCAGGAAGTGTTAGTTGTAGTCATTAACTTGCAAAAATTTATTTCTTGAACAGTGATGTTTTCAAGTCATTCATTATGTGTGTCTCTAAAGATAAAGAGAAGAGGTGATGGGGGATAGATATAGGGAGAGGTTGTAACTTCCAATTATAAGATAAATATGATCTGGGGATCTAATGTATAACATAGTGACTATAGTTGATAACACTATATTGTATAGTTGAAATTTGCTAAGAGTAGAACTTGAAAGTTCTCATCAGGGGAAAAAAAAAGCAAATATGTGTGGTGATGAGTGTGTCAATTAACTTGATGGGGGAATCCTTTGAAGTGTACACATACATCAAATCATCACAATGTACACTTTATATATCTTACACTTTTACTTGTCAGTTGTATCCCAGTAAAGCTGAATAAAAAGGATGATAATAGTGCATTTATATTAGATGATATTGACCTTGATATTACCAGTAGAAGTTATCAGCATTGTTTTTACATGATAAAATGGATGTCTTAATTTGTCTTTATGAAAACGTTGAGTTGTGAAAGTCAAGGCTGAGATAATTATGCTTTCTTGACGAGGTTGAATAAAATATTTTTTAGAAAATCTTTGTCCTTTGTTGGTATGTATACTAATGGAATGACATTCCTTTCTTGTTTATCTTTAAGGACATGGGAATACTGATTGATTTCCAAGTGCTTACCTGGCAAGGTGAGCTGACTGACATGTTAATCCTTAAACCTCTTAAATACATCTCTTGGCATATCATTAACCCAGGCACAATTCTACTTATACTGACAGTATTTACTAAGACCCCAAAAATGATCCAACACTCATATACACACTTACATATAAGCTCTAAGAGAACATCTGTTTCCATGTCTAACGTGAAATAATTGAAAGATTTGATTGAGGCAACAGAATTCCTTTGCTAATTAAACATTTTTGATTAAGTTTTTTATTTTTATAGTTTATATTATGAGACCAACCATTTTGCATATTTTTAAATTTAATAACCATGATTAAATAAGAAAAAATAAATTTGTGACTCTTTTTAAGACCTTACACAATAATTAGACTTTTCTTGTTTATACAACATTAGCTGCTTAAACTTTCATAGTTTTGTTTGCATTGAAAAACAAGTTTTTGAGTGATAATGGCATGAACAGAGTTTGAAACTTAAACAATCCTGAAAACAAACTTTACTTTTTAAAGTTTAGAAAAACAAACTTGATTGAACTGGTAAAATAAATACCTTTTTGTGTCCTTTACAAATAGATGTACTGTGAAATGAAACAGTGTGGTGATAGATGAACTTAGAAAATATGTGGTAGAAAGTAAGTGGGATGTTGAAGATGACTAAGACAGCCCATTTGCTGTCTCTGACAAGCATAATCCTCCAAATATTAGCTATTAAAATAACGATCATAGAGTTAGGAATAGAATAATATAACTGAGGATGAATATTCTCCAAAATCATCAGATTCCGAACCCTCATACTATAAAAACAGATACTTATATATTTGAGTTTATTTCTGTACATTCAGATGAGAAACATGCTATCTACCTGAAAAAAGAATGCAATAACAGGAATTTCTCTTTCCGAAAGCAGTCCTCCTTTGTGCTTTTTTTTGTACTACCAAATACGTTTATTTGCACATTACATAATTTCCCTTTTATGATTGAATCTTTTAAAATGAACTTTGGTGATGAAAGTAATACTTTTGGACTTTGAATTCAGCTCTTTTCTGTTCCACTGACTCACTCTGAGGTGGCAGTGTGTAAAAGTAACCCTGTGGAAAAATAACATGACACTTCTCTATGATTCAGTCCCTCTACATGTATATAGTGAATTATACTTCTGCTGAGTACATTATAGCTTCTTTGTAAAGTGCCATTAAAAGTGTAAAGCCAAAGCTATTGCTCCAAGCTTGTTTTAAGTACAGCAGAAGTTACTTAAATGTATTTTGATATCTAAAATGGAGGAAAATGGGGTGCCTGGGTGGCTCAGTCGGTTAAGCATCCGACTTCAGCTCAGGTCACGATCTTGCGGTCCGTGGGTTCGAGCCCATGTTGGGCTCTGGGCTGATGGCTCAGAGCCTGGAGCCTGTTTCAGATTCTGTGTCTCCCTCTCTTTCTGACCCTCCCCCGTTCATGCTCTCTCTCTGTCTCAAAAATAAATAAACGTTAAAAAAAATTAAAAAAAATAAAATGGAGGAAAATGAATTTGTGAAGATGGTAAGTAGCTACCATCACTGGTCATTCCAATTTAGTTTGGCTCATATCAGTTCAATATATTTTCATTTATTTCAGTCCCAGTTATTAGTTGTTGAGTCCCACTAAAATCGAGTGCAGTGTAAACACTTTGCTTGGCCCTGGGAAATCCAAGATGAATTGGGGGGGTTTTGCCCTTGAGGAACTCAGTCCAGTTAGCAGAGTCTTGCGTGTCCCTATCAGATCTGATGGCTCTCTCATAAAACATGCCAAAATGAAGTGTGAACACATTATGTGCAAGTTATTGGAGTATTTTACCTCAGTAGCCATTGTAATCACAATGGATCACTTTTTAAGACAGAAAAATGACTCCTTATTTTCCAAAATAGTAATGTAAGCTCTTCAATCTTCTAATCCTTTTTTTTTTTTTTTTTTTTTTTTTGAGAGAGGATGTGAGTGAGTGAGGGGCAGAGAGGGAGAGAGAGAGCCCCATGCAGGCTCTGCACTGTCAGCGTGGAGCCTGAGCTCACCCAAAGCAGGGCTTGAACTCATGAACCATGAGATCATGACCTGAGCTGAAGTCAGATGCTTAACTGACTGAGCCACCCAGACATCCCTCCAAATCTTCTAATTTTTAACATAGCTCTATTGGTTTATTTGCTTTTTTTTCTTTTCCTCTGTGCTTATTTTCTCTAATCTTTCCTAATTGCCATACTAATTCCATTAAAAAAAATCCCTCTCCATAAATTTCTTCCTAGTTTCTGCAGTCATTATTTGCAACTGCCTCTCCACACATAAAAGTACATGACTATACACGCATGCATGCATGTTCACACATATACACATATTTTTTCCCACACAGTTAGTTAATAACTAGTCCATTCAGAGAGGCCAACTTGGATCTAAGTGAGGCAGGAGGCTTCTATGGAAAGTGCCCTAAAATACTCCATTTCTGAGAATAGTTTGAATAAGATTTTAAATCTCTTAGTTGGTTGTGTATCTTTTCCTTGTGTGTCTGCTCCATTAATCCTGGTGTTCTGTGGGTAATAGGCTATGTTTTTTCCTAGGAGACTGATGATCTGTTTTATCTTTCAAGATCCAAAACCTGAAGCACTTTGAATATTTAATATTGGTGGAATTATAGACTTCTAGGTGTCCTTGGTAACTCTATTTGTTATTATCCAATCTTCTGTTAGATACACCTTTCATAGTAGCTAGCTCTTGTTATAAGGAAGTGGCAGAGATGATTTCCTAAGAGAATGGACTGTGACGTTAAGAGACTTGATCGAACCTGATTCCTTTCCTAGATTTTAACCTTGAGTGAATTGTTTAAACTAGCTGGTCTCAATTTCCTCATCTGTACAAGATCTTGATACTATATACCTCACAGAATTTTTCTCTTCTAAGGGTACTTTTACTGACTAATCCTACCATATTCACATATGTAGCTATAACTTATGGTGTATGATAGATTGCTTTGTAAATAGTTGTATTTAGTGTCTTGGGTTTATATTGTTTTTTCTTTCCTCCTAAATGGGTATTTAATTATTTAAGAGCAAAGATAGACTTTTATTTATTTTTTTGTCGTCTGTGAAGTGCTTAATACATCAGTATGAATGTCAGATGTGGTTCTTAACATCAGAGGAAAAACATAGCATAGTCTTGATTATTCTTATGGAATCTTTAAGTCAGTTTGTCAAAAAATATTTGATTGCCATTGAGGTTGCAGGAGGGTGCTCTGGGTGTGGAGGATATATAGATCCTTCTCGAGTTACGATGGGGTTACCTTCTGATAAACCCATCATAAGTTGAAAATATCATTAAGTTGAAAATGCGTTGAATATACCTAATTTACCAAACATCTTAGCTTAGCCTCGAATATGTTAAACATGCTCAGAAGACTTACATTCGCCTATAGTTGGGTAAAAGCATCTAACACAAGGCCTGTTTTGTAATAAAGTGTTGAATATCTCCTGTGATTTATTGAAAGTGAAAAACAGAATGGTTGTAAGCATGTCGGTTGTTTGCCTTTCTTGTTGTGGCTCCCTGGGAGTTGCAGCTCACTACAGCTGCCCAGCATCATGAGAGAGTATCATGCTGGTATTGCTAGCCCAGGAAAAGATCAAAATTCAAAATTCAAAGTACAGTTTCTCCTGAATGTGTATCACTTTTGCAACATTGAGAAGTTGAAAAATTGTAAGTCAAACCAACATTGGGTGAGGATAGAGACAATAAACATAAAAAAATAATTTCAGATGTTGATAAGTACTATACAGAATATGAAACAGTATGCTGGAGAGTAATTGGCTTTGTCTGGGTGGAAACATTTGAGTTGAGGTCTGAATACTGAGTTGTGAGCTATGAGGAAGATCTGAAAGAACATTCTAAGCAAAAGCCAGTGCAAAAGCCTTGAAAAATAAGCTGGCATGTTAGTGGAATGGGAAGAAGAACAGTATAGCCAGATATAGCTAATAAAAGAGGATGGAGATGTAACTGAGAGGTAGGCAGGAGCCAGATCATTTAGGGCCTTGGAGTCTAAAATGGAAATTTTGGGCTTTCATTTTAGTTGGGAAGGCGATAGATAACTTTCAGTAGAGATATGACATGATCTGATTTACCTTTTAGAAAGAAAAGTGGTTGCTACGGAGAGGGTGAACTATGTTATAAGAGAGTTAAAAATGCAAGCGGGAGACCAGTGAGAAAGCTGTTAATGTGTTACAGGAAAGAGATAGAGGTGACTTGGACTAAACAGTAGCAGGACAGATGGTGAACAGCAGATATGGGGTGTATTTTGGAGATAGAGCTGTTAGGAATTGTGGATAAAGGGTGTGATGAAAAGACAAGAATTAAGTAGATTTTCAGGTTTGAAGCTTTGAGGAAAAATGGATTTTGGAGAAAGTAGTTCTACTTTGGTTGCTATTATGCTTATCAGACATCCTAATAAAGATGTCAGGTAGGCTATTATAGAAGTATGGCTCACAAGGTAGATGTCTGGGCTGAAGATAAACTTTTAAAGGCAATAGTGTTTAAATGGTTGAAGCATGGGACTGGATGAGGTCACCTATGAAGAGAAAAAAATTTGGAGAACACTTGTGGGGAAAAAGCCCTGGACACTTTAGAATTTAGAGGTCAATAAGAGAAAAAGATCTAGTCAAGGAGATTGGAGACAAGTAGTCAGTGAGGTTAGAAAAAACAGGGAGAAGTATGTTGTACTAGAAGTTGGGCAACTGTTTCAAATGTTGCTGGGAAGTCAAGTAAGACGTGAGCAAAGAGGGACCGTTGGCTTTGTAAGAGGTAGGTTATTGGTGACCCATAGGGTCTGTTTCAGTGGATTGCTTGGTTGGAGCAGGATGTGAGATGAGGAAGCAGACACCCTGGAATCAGTAATACTTTTGGAAGATGTTGATGTGAATGGGAGCAAAGAAATGAAGCAGAGAAGGATAAGGTTAAGGGAGGATTATTTTAATGGGTGATGATGAGCCATGCTTATGCCTGATGAAAATCATCCAGGAGAGGAAGGAATTGATAGTGAAAGAAAGAGAGGAGATATTTGTAGGAGTGAAGCCCTTGAGAAGGAGACTGAGGATGAGATTGGAAAGAGAAAGTGGAAAGAGTGGCCTTAGTTAGAATCCGGGACACCTTGACTTTAGTTGTCCTTTAGCAAGAGGAAAAGCAGAATTTGCAGATATAGATGCATGTAGTGAATATAAAGATGTGGTAGTTCTTTTCTGACTGCATTTCCCACCCCCACCCCCCCCACCCCGAAATGAGAATGGTTTTAAGGAGGTCAAAGAACTGTCACTTAAGGGATTTGAAGTTGCCACGAATGCTGATAGAAGTAGTGGTGAAGGGGATACTGTAGACTGTAAGTGAGAATAATGGATGAGGCAGTGTGACAAGGACAGCAATAAGGGATGTTGAAGGGTGGTAAGTTTTGATGACATGTGCTTTAAAGAAGATGGGATCTTTGGAAGAGGAAGGAGAGACAGGTTGGAAACTAAGCTAGAGAGCAAGAAGAAAACTCAGCTGCAGCCAACAACCTATATGTGGTGTGAAAGGAAAAATTAGCATTACTTGAGGGCATATCAGTGAAAGCCACATCCTCAGGGGATGAGTAGGTGAGGTTTCAGGTTGAAGGCATAGGTGAATTTTCAAGTCTAAATAAATGAACTTTTAAACACTGTGGTAGAAGCAAATGTTCTAACTTCTAAACACATATTAACTCATAATACTCACAATAATCCTATAATATAGGCACTATTATCAGTTGCACTTTATAAAAAAGGAAATTGAGCAACTTGCTTAGGGTCGCACAGCTATAAGTGATAGGACTGGATTTTAATTCAAAAAAACTTGGTTCTAGCCAGTGTTCTAGATAAAACCACTTGTCTATACTGCTGCTGCTGGACCATGATTTTCAACACACAGTTGAGGTGTGTTCAGGAAGAAAGTGAGAGACACAATGGGGCCAAATTAGAGGCTATATAGAGTGTTGAATGAACATATATTTTTTCCTTTTTAAAGGTTTGTTTATTTTGCATGTGCATGAGTGGTGAAAGGGGCTCAGAGAGAGAGAGAGAGAGAGAGAGAGAGAGAGAGAGAGAGAGAATAGCCTGATGCGGGGCTCCATTTCACATATGTGAGATCATGACCCAAGCAGAAATCAGAAGTCAAATGCTTAACTGACTGAGCCACCCAGGTGCCCCTTGAATGAATATTTTTGTTTTGAAAGACAATCTGGGAAATTTAGACTTCTGATGGTGACTTTAGAGTTTGATGAGCTTTTTCTATATCTTAGAGCATCTTGAAGATTTTAGATAGCTGATTTTGCTGTGGTTTAGAGATGTTTTGCTAACTAAGAGAAAGTGAGTAATGAAAATTTTGAGTTATCTGGTGACACCACCGAGAGGAGATAGAAGGGTAATTGCTGAGCTATATTCTGGTAGCATTGGCCTGCCATGTTATGGTCTTGTAGAGAGCTTGAGTGAACATTATATTGACTAGGTTGTCTTTCCGGCCCTGAAATTCAAGCATTTTTGTAGTTCTTGTCATTTAAAATCGTTAAGGCAACTTCTTTTGGCTACAAAATTCAGAACAATATTATTGACACTAAAAAAAATGATAGAGGTTGATTTTTATTGTAATAGTAAAAAAAAATCATATTTTGTCACCAAGGCTACTTGCAGAATTTTGAGCAATTTATTTTTTCTGATTGTAAAAGTGTTATCTATTCATTTTAGAAAATTTGTAAGAATTTTACCACCCTGAGAAATGAAAACATTTTATTTCTGTCTCTTGTATTTTAACATAATCTCATTCTTCATGTAATAAAATAAATTATTGATTCAGTTTTCTATCATATTTTATTTCACTTCACATTTTTCATTTCATGAATGTTTCCCTAGGTTATTAAGTTATCCTTTTCAAATCTGATTCTGAAAGACTGTGTAACTGATTTGTTGAGTGGCTGCTTAGTGCTTTTTGGAGAGCTCTCTTGGCTTTTACTAGCTGGCTCTTATGCCCTCAGATTCTTTGTAGAGCCTCCTGAGGGCAGTCTTCTTGCTAATGGGGTTGCATTCTGTGCCTGACATTTTGGGAATGCTCTAGCTCTTTTCTTACTCTCCTTGTATATTTCTAGTCTGTGACAGTGAATGTCTGTTTGTCCTGGTGGTAGTCAATATTCATTTGCAAAATTTCTATGAAATGGCTGATTGTCTGGCCACTCTCTTTTTTGTCTACTTGGGCAATGAGAAATGCCATGTATCTGTGACTTGTTAACAGCGAAAGTGCAACTTGCTTGCTCAGTTATTGCTCTCTAACTTTTTTTTTTTTTAACTTCCTGTCTTCAGACTTTTCAGGTGTAAATATATATAACTGGAATTCAGAGGACATGCATCAGATTTTCCCAGAAACTCTCACTTTGCTCTGGGTGGACACTCTGAGATGGGACTGTGCTCTCTAACATAGACATTTTGAGATGTGACAGTCTGCATTCTGCAGAAATGAAATGCCACAGTTACATTCTTATAACTCTTTAGTCTCTGTTAAGTAAACAAATCCTTGGACTGTGTCCTCACTTGACTTGATAGAGGAGAGACATTTTACTTCCCTATACTGTAGAGAGGAAATGAGAAAACAGTGTTCTCTCTGCTTAGGGATTCTTAAAGTATTTCCACCATGAATCTTTCGCCTTATATATAGATGAGTGGTAAGGACTGATAGTTGAAGGACCAGTTTGGTCACCTGTTGGTAAATGCTGTGGGGATGTGGTTAGAAACTTTTCTTGAGGTTTGTAGTTGAAATTATGAGATAACAAGAAAAGTCCAATCCCTTATCTTTTTTTTAACTGCTAGTATTTTACTATATGAGTTAGTAGTTCAAGCAACTTCATAGTTAATATTGCTGGTCAATATGGCTCCTTCATAGAGGAGCTCCAATCAATCTCCAAGGGAGTGGCAAAAAAAGAGGGACTGTTTATGCTATAGGAATGGAAAGTAGAAGACTTGGGGTTCAGCCCTGCTTCCACCAGTAACTGGATGAGTTACATCAGGCAAATCACGTTTTTTCTCATGACCTTATCTTTAAAATGCGAGAGACTAAAAGATTTCCAAGATTCCTTCAGGCTCTGAAACTGATGAACCAGTTTCCAAGGCATTCTTACTGTTAGAACCACAGCACTCTAGGAACTTGTCAACAGATTACCCACGGAAATGGAACTTTTGGAATAGAGTCAGTGCCATATTATCCCATCCCATCCCATCCCATCCCACCCCATCCCATCCCATCCCATCCCATCCCATCCCATCCCATCCCATCCCATCCCATCCCATCCCATCCCATTCATTTATTTTTTCATCAACTTATTCATTTAACAAATACTACTCTATATACTTATATGAATCCAGTCATTGCACCAATTTCATATATGAAGTAGATAATGTACCTTTTTTTTTTTACTAAAGAGGGGAAAAAATCAGTTTGAGAAACTGTACTTAAGCAAATAACAGATAAAATAATAGATGTAGATTCTAAATGTAGTTTCTGGCACATAGTAGTTGCTCAACAAATATTAAGAGCAGTTAAACCAGTTAAACATATCCTGGGGGCTTCACTAATTATGCCATATTATTGCTAAAATTCTTGGTGATTTGTGGGTCTCTTAGTGCATTATTAATATAACGTAATTATGTAACATCATTATCATCATATACATCTAGCTATTTGCTCTTACTTTAAAACTAGACCTTTTACTTATTAATGACTAATTCTAATTGATTCTACTATAGATGCTTGAGTATTCACTTATTGAAGAACATTCTGAATCAAATGGCTTTGGTTTATAATTTCTGTTGGTTTTGTAGTTTGCCAGTATTTCCCAAACACTGATGGTTTATGTGTTCACGTGAAGAATCATAAGATATTAGGATCAACACACAATGAACTCATAGAGAACTCCAAGAAACTGTATTGTTTTCACATATCAAATATCGAAGTTAAAAGAAGGAGCATTTAGAGGCCCCTGGGTAGCTTAGTCAGTTAAGTGTCCAACTCTTGATTTTGGCTCAGGTTATGATCTCATGGTTCATGAGTTTGAATCCCATGTTGGGCTCCCCGCTACCAGTGTGGGACTTGCTTGAGATTCTCCTCTTCTTTCTCTGCTCCTTCCCTACTCATGTTCTCTCTCTCAAAATAAATAAGCTTAAAAAAAAAAAAAAGAAAAGAAGAAGCATTTGCATTGTTGGAAGCGACTGATCAACAATGCATGCTATGTTTTTCATCACTCAACATGTCACTTCATGTATGTGGGTCATTCCTATTGAATTACTAACTAGGCAGGCTTCAGAAGTTACTAATCCTCTTTGGCCAGATATAGATTAGACCGTACAAAACCAATGTTTTATGAATGCTATTTGTTCATTTAAATGATAGAAGTTGGTCAGAAGAGGGGCCAAATTGTGGTATAACCGAGGTGGTACAGCCTTATCATTTCATAGTCACGTATAGATGTGTTGTTGTTTCTGTTTTTTATATCTACCCCATTTTCCCTCCCATTTCCTTTGCCACTACCTTAGTTCAGGTTTTAAGTTACTTAATGCCTCAGTGATTACAGTTGTTTTAGTTAATGATGTAGACCAGTATCACCATTCCAAAGAGCAAACCTTCCTTCCAAGATGTTCTGTCAAATCTAGAGTGATTAAAGATTGTTTTGTAGTCTGTTGCCTTTACAGAAATTAACAGGTGACAAGATGAAGGAAGCAATATGTTTTCCTTGTCCACTACATTTGCAATGTAATACAAAGGAGTTTCACAGCTTTTTTTCCCTTATGAGTTAAAAAAACAGCTGGTTGGTATATTTTTCATTCTTTGTTTCAATATATAAATGGAGGAAAATTTAGTAAAATCTGTAAAGATGCAATTGCTGATATTAACAAGTATAATCATGACTGAACAAAATTGTATCCACTTGAGAATTTTATGCCATCTTTACATGGTTTTAGTATTGCTAATGTTTTATTCATGCTTATTCCCCCCCCCCCCCACAATTTAATGCTTTAATAATTTGTCATTACCCTCCCTCTTAACAGTGTATCTTCTGGTAATTAGGTTTTTAAAATTACCTCCTTTTCATTTACCCCTACTTGTACCAAATCCTACTGTGTTTTTCTCATTAATGCCTCATATTGCACTTATCTCCTCACCTTCCTCCTAGCAATTCACATTGCCTTCACTCTAGTTTTGGTCATTACTATTTAATTTACTTTGCTGTGGTCTCTTCGCTATGATAGTAATAACTAACATTTGTATGGTTCCTTGCAGATTAGAGAGTGAGTGAATGCTCATGTTTTCTTACTTGAGCCTTCTAATCAGCTTGTTGTTATTCCTATTTTCAAGATGACAAGACAGACTCTGACAGTATCAGAGAATAGTAAGTATAACAGCAGGTATTAGAACCATCTTTCTTTCTTTCTTTCTTTCTTTCTTTCTTTCTTTCTTTCTTTCTTTCTTTCTTTCTTTCTTTCTTTCTTTCGAGACAGAGAGAGGGTGCAAGTGAGCGAGAGGCAGAGAAAGAGGGAGAGAGAGAGAGAGAGAGAGAGAAAATCCCACACAGGCTCTGCACTGTCAGCTTGGAACTGGAAGCCAGGTTCCAGTTCACCCGAATGGGGCTTGAGCTCACCTGATACAGGGTCATGACCATGAGATGAACCAGAGTTGGATACTTAACTGTCTGAGCCACCAAGGTGCCCTAAAACAAGTCTTCTGATTTTTAACCACATGTTCTTTTTATTGTGCCCTCTGCCTTATCTTACATCCCTCTCCAGTCTGTTTCATTGCTATCAGATTGTTCTTTCCTAAACCATTTCTTTGAACACATCCATACAGACCTCATTGTCTTCTTGCCCCTGTGTATTTTTATCTTTTGAAGTTAGACTACTTAACACTTGCAGATTTATCATTTTCCTAGATGCTAGGACAGATCCTGTTCTTAAATACTAGGCCATTCTAAAGCTCTAGTGGTTCAGAAGCTCAGTTTTGTCTTGTCTTTTTTCTGTTTTCATTTCTGATACTCAGTGTATAAACTTTTTTTTTTTTTTTTTCTGTATGAATTAAACCCTTTATTGCTAGGACTTCCATAGCTCAATTCCAGGAATTAAACTTGTGGCCCTGCCTTGTGTCACTATTCCAATAATTTATACTCTGTTTTGTTGCTCCATGTGCTTTAATTACTGTCTTTGTTTACTGCTGAGTTCATCATTGAACTTTTCCTTGAACTAACATCGACAACAGAAACAACACTTGTATTCATAGATGTTTAGCACAGACCCTTGTATATAGCAAGGGCCTTTATTTTATTCATAACTGGGTTGTCAGTATCTAGAACTGATTAATTCAGAAGAGACCTTCAATAAATGTTGATTGACTGTATTTTTTGTAATAAAATGAACATATATATTTTTTCTTTTAAAGAGAGAGAGAGAGAGCATGAGTGGGGGAGAGGGGCAGAGGGAGAGAGAGAATCTCAAGCAGGCTCCATACTCAGGGCAGAGCCTGACATGGGGCTTGATTCCATGACCCTGGGATCATGACCTGAGCTGAAATCAAGAGTCGGACGCTTAACCTACTGAGCTACTCAAGTTCCCCATAAGATAAATCTTTGTCATTGAGTGTCTGACACCTGCCAGTATACTTTCCCTGATGTTGACTGTATCTGTTTAGGTTTCTGTTGCTTGACATCATATTTCTAATGCTGTTCTCTGTCTACTGCTAGGTCTACTTAGGTGCACTTGCCTTCATTCATGGATTTCTTCCTATTTCATGGTGCTGCTGACACCCCCTGATTGTCAAGACCCTGTGGATCTATTTGGTTTTTAGATCTTATGTTTACCTGGATCACGTGTTTACCAAACCTGTGTAGAATTCTTTACTAGATATTTAAAAGCTTTCTAATTGTTTATTTATTTATTATTTTTTAAATGGTTATTTATTTATGTTGAGAGACAGAGTGAGAGAGAGAACCCCAAGCAGGCTCAACGCTCAGCATGGAGCCTGATGTAGGGTTGGATCTCACAACTGTGAGAGATCTCGACGTGAGTGGATATCAAGAGTCAGATGCTTAACTGACTGAGCCACCCAGACACCCCTCTAATTGTTTTTTTTTTTAAATAATTTTCTGTGTTTGTGGTACATAGTTGTCAACCAAATACCAGCCAGCAATTTTAACAGTGAAATACCAGAGACAGTGATGTAATAGCAGTTAATGGTCTCATAGTGATCATTTTGGTCTGCTTTCTGCACAACTGCACTTTTGTAATCAAATAAACTGTAGGGCAAGAGAGAATAAAAAGGACAGTTTGGTGAAGTGTAATCTTTATATTACCATCCCTAGCAACAGGAAGAATAATTATGTTTAAATCTTGATATGAAATGTTTTAAGTGTGTAGAATGATTTAGAATGTTTCTGTTAAGATATAAAGAAAAAGAAAAAGTCAAGTCAAATATCCATGCTTTTCTTTTAACGGAGGCTGAGCTATATCCAAACCAGTCCCCAAAAGCAATGCTAGGTTTTAATTTAATGTGGTACAGAAAGATAGTCTTATACATTTTAGTTTGTTATATATATCATGTTAGTTTTCTTTTAAGGTTCTTATACAGTAGAATGTTAATTAAGCTAGAGTACATCTGAACTCTTTGTGAAATCACAACGTATAGCATACTTATGCCCATTTTGTGGGTGTTGGTGTAACACTTTTATTAGCGTCAACAAATAGATTTACTATATTTGTTTTATGGCATTTGTTGATCTTATTCATCAAGACTGTCAAATATTACATTTTCCTATGGGAAAATACTTTTATGAGATATTTACATTTTAATATAGCTTTAATTCCATATATCGCACTTAATGGTCTTATTTATCATTATGGCCACACACAAAAAAAAGACATGGCCTGAATATATTTTTATATCCTGTGTTATGTATGTAATTTTGTTAGTTTCTATTTCACAATAGTTTGAAGTAATTTCACAGTTAGTTTTGAAGTAATTTGAATTAGTGATTCGTTGTAGGATTTTGGAATTATTATCCATCAGAACTGATTTTATTCTCCTAGAACAAGAAGTGAGGTATGACAGTAGTCATCTGTTTGGACCACAGTTTCTTCTTGTTCCTGAGGAACCTCTCTTAGCATTCTTCATGGTCAAAGGACCCAAGGATTAGACCCAAGGATTATGTGAATAGTATTGAATAGGTAGGAGCAGGAGGGAAGAATGGACCAATTATTTCCAAAATGGAAGTAAGAAACTGAAGCTTGCAGTTTATCTGTTTAAACTAGAAACAAAGGTTTTTAGATACTACGTGGTCAAGATAATAAAATTTTGCACCTTCCCAGGTGTCATATTAACTTTTTAAAAGAAGTTTAGCAGGCACCTAGGTGGCTCAGTCGGTTAAGCATCAGACTTTGGCCCAGGTCGTGATCTCACAGTTCATGAGTTCAAGTCCTGCATTGGTCTCTGCACTGACAGCTCAGAGTCTGGAGCCTGCTTTGGATTCTGTGTCTCCTTCTCTCTCTGCCCCTCTCCTGCTCATGCTCTGTCTCTCTCTCAAAAATAAGTAAACATAAAAAAATAAATAAAAAGAATCACTGTAAGTCAGAGCATTTAAACTTCAGTATGCATTTCAGTTACTTTAGGATCCTATTAAATAGAGATTTTAATTTAGAAGGTTTGGAGTGGGACCTGAAACTCTGCATTTCTTTACTTTTGTTTTAATGTTTATTTTTGAGAGAGAGAGAGAGAGTGTGTGGGCGTAAGAGTGGGGGAGGGACAGAGAGAGAGGGAGACACAGAATCCAAAGCAGGCTCTAGGCTCTGAGCTGTCAGCCCAGAGCCTGACATGGGGTTCAAACCCACAAACTGCGAGATCATGACCTGAGCCGAAGTCAGACACCCAACCAACTGAGCCACCCAGGCGCCCCTGAGACTCAGCACTTCTAATGAGCTCCCCAGTTGATGGTTTATGTTGATGGTCCATGAGCAGCAAGTCATAAGGTATAGATGAAGTAGTTGTCATTCTTATTGAAGAATTAGTATTTATACACCTGAGGTATTTAAACAATACTTCAAGATAAGATGTGATTGAGAGGTAAAGGGGCACGGATAATATATGATCTGAAAGTTGAGGGGAAGTTGAGATCTTTAAGGATTCCTTCATAGCAGGGGTGCCTGGGTGGCTCAGTCGGTTAAGTGGCCGACTTCGGCTCAGGTCACGATCTCGCGGTCCGTGAGTTCGAGCCCTGTGTCGGGCTCTGTGCTGACCGCTCAGAGCCTGGAGCCTGTTTCAGATTCTGTGTCTCCCTCTCTCTGACCCTCCCCCGTTCATGCTCTGTCTCTGTCTCAAAAATAAACGTTAAAAAAAAAAAAAAAAAAAGGATTCCTTCATAGCAAAGGCAAGGTTTAAGCTGTGTCTTCAAATGAGGCAGGAATGGGTGGGAAGGGAAAAGGAAAGGCCTTACAGAGAAGGGGAGCAGTGTCAGAGACAAAGATGAGTATGAATGAGGGCAGTGGCATTTCAGAGCAGGGAGAAACATTCTCTCTTTCACCCTCCCGCCAAATGTTTAAGGTATGTATGAGAATTTTATGGGGAAGAGGAAGCTCTGTAACTTGCTTACTGTTCCAATATTTAGGAATTTTTAGTTATCTGTGTTGTTAATTCCTAGTTTAATTTCACTGTAGTCAGAGAATATACTTAGTATGACTTCAGTTTTCTGCAATTTGTACAGACTTGCTATATGGCCAGCATATGGTCTGTTTCAGTAAATGCTCATATGCATGTAAAGAAAATGTATCCTGCAATGGTTGCATTTAATGTTTTATAAATGTCAACTAGGCTAAGATAGCTAGTAGTATTGGTTAAATCTTCCATATCTCTACTGATTTTTAAAAAAGAATCTGTTAGTTATGGGGCATCTGGGTGGCTCAGTCAGTTGAGCATCTGACTTCGGCTCTGATCATGATCTCACAGCTTGTGGGTTTGAGCCCCGCATTGGGCTCTGTGCTGACAGCTTGGAGCCTGGAGCCTGCTTCGGATTCTGTGTCTCCCTCTCTCTCTCTGCCCCTCCCCCGCTCACAGTCTGTCTGTCTGTCTCTCTCTCTCTCTCTCTCTCAAAAAATAAATAAATATTAAAAAAAAAATTTAAGGGCGCCTGGGTGGCTCAGTCAGTTAAGTGTCTGACTTCAGCTCAGGTCATGATCTTGAGGTTTGTGAGTTTCAGCCCCATGTTGGCTCTGTGCTGACAGCTCAGAACCTGGAGTCTGCTTCAGATTCTGTGTCTCCTTTTCTCTCTGCCCCTCCCCAACTTGTGCTCTGTCTCTCTATGTCTCTCAAAAAAATAAATAAATGTAAAAAAAAATTCTTTTTAAAAAAATCTGTTAGTTAAGTGATGTGAATTAACATTCACCAACTATAATGAATTTATTGATTTTCCCTTTGTTGTGTCAAGTTTTGCTTTTTAGAGGCATTAGGGTTGTCATATTTTCTTGTTTTATTGATCCTCGTATTAGTTTTCTAATACAAAGTATTAGAAACAATACTTACAAGATACTGCTGTAACAAGTTGACATGGCTTAGTATCTTAAAACAACACAGATTTATTAATTTACTCTTTTGGAGCCAGAAGTCCAAAATGGGTTTCACTGGGCCAAAGACAAGGTGCCCTAGAGGCTCTAGGGGAGAATTCTTTTCCTTGCCTTTTCTAACTTCTACTGCTGTAGTTGTGTTGCTGGGTTCATGGCCCTTCCTCCGTCTTCAAAGCCAGCAGAGTAGCATCTTCAATCTCACATGGTCTTTTGTCTTATAGGGAGTCTTATAAGGTAGATCATATCTACCTTACCTAATGCAGGATATCTGATATCTGATAATGCAGGTTAATTTGCTACCTGAAGATCCTTAATTTAGTCACATCTGCGAAGTCCCTTTTGTCATACAAAGTCATGTTTTCATAGATTCCAGGGATTAGGACATGGACATTTTTGTTTGTTTTTAAATGGGATAGTAAGATGGTTTTATTTATTTATTTATTTGTTTATTTAATCTTAGAGCGAGAGAGAGAGAGAGAGAGAGAGAGAGAGCACAGGGCAGAGGGGCAGAGGAAGAGAGAGAGAGAGAGAGCAAGCACACAGGGGAGAGGGGCAGAGGAAGAGAGAGAGAGAGAGAGAGAGAGAGAGAGAGAGAGAGAGAGAATCTTAAGCAAGCTCCACATTCAACATGGAGCCTGATGCAGGACTCAATCCTATGACCCTCGCATCATGACATGAGCCGAAATCGAGAGTTGGATGCTCAACTGACTGAGCCACCCAAAAGCCCCAAGGACATAGACATTTTGGGGTTGGCATTATTCTATCACAATCGTGCAGTCATTATGAGATATTCCTATGTATCTTTAGTAATCTCTCAACTTTACTTTATTTGCTTGGAATTCATTGAGTTTCTTAAATCTCTAAGTTTATGTCTTCCAAAATTTTTAGATATTTCTTGGCCGTTATCTTTTCCAATATTGCTTCAGTCTCATTTTCTTGTTCTTCTCTTCCTGGGATTGTGGTTACATGTATGTTATGTATTGAGAATGTTCCACATCTCCCTTATATTCTGTTCTTTTTTCATTGTTTTTTTCTTTACGTGCTGCAGATTGGGTATTTTCTACTGATCTGTTTTGATCTAGCCAGACGTCTTATATGCGAGCTGTTATGAAATCTAGTCAATTAGTTCTGGATTTCAGATATTATATTTTTCATTGCCAGAATATCCATCCCTTTTTCTAGATTCAGATTCTCTCTTGAAATTCTTTCTTTTCATCCATTTTGTTCATCTTTTCTTCTTTTTCATATAGTCATAATAATTATTTTAAAATTCTCATTAGCTAACTATAACATCTTGATCATCTGTGGATTTGTTTCTGTTATCTACCTTTTTTTCTCTTGATAATTGGTCACATCTTTCCTTCCTCTGTTAATATGTCTTGACATTATTGACTTTATGCCATATATAATGTGTATAAGACCAATAGAAAATGTTTGTTTTTTTGGAAGAGAGCATGGGTTAGGAAATATTGATAATCATGGTGAATAGTATAGCAGGGACATAAGGACACCAGATAGCTGCCTGTGAAGGAATGAGTGGGAAGTGTATGTTAAAATAATTGGTAGAGAAGCACCTGGGTCTCTCAGTCGGTTGAGCATCTGACTTTGGCGCAGGTTTTGATCTCATGGTTTGTGGGTTCGAATCCTGTGTTGGGCTCTATGCTGAAGCTTGGAGCCTCGATCCTGCTTCAGATTCTGTATCTTCCTCTCCCTCTACCCCTTCCCCATTCATGCTTTCTCTCTCTCTCTCTCTCTCTCTCTCTCTCAAAAATGAATAAACATTAAAAATATAAAAAATAAAAATAAAGTAAAATAAAATAAAATAATTGGTAGAATAGAGCTAAATTGTGGAGTTTTCTCTAGAACTTGCTGAGAGGTTGAGTAAGCTGGGTGACCTTGAGTAAGTTACTTGGCATCTTGGTTCCTTAGCTTCCTCTTTAAAATGAGATAACTATAGTAGCTATCCAGCAGAGTTTTTGTGAGGGTTAAATGAGTATGTTTGGCAGCATAGTAAGCGTCCAATATGTATTGGCTATTATTTGAGGACTGAGAATAGACTATTGAATTGGTTACATGGTAGTCATTAGTTCATTTGTCAAGTGGATTTTTAGGTATTGTTGATGGCAAACACCTGAGTTGAGGAAGTTTGGGAGAGAATAAGGAATTAGAGACAGTAAGAATAGGCCACTGTTTTGAGATTGCTATAAAGGGGATTTTTAAAATGTGGTTGCCAGAGGGGCACATGAGCTTAAGTGATAGATTTAAGACATCATAACAATAATAATAATTATTAATAATAATAGTAGTCTTCACAACAACTCTATAAAGTAGGTACTGTTTTTACCCCCATTGTAAAAACGAGGAATGTGAGGCATAAGAGAGGAATGCAATTATAAAATGTTTGTGAACTGAAAAAATCTCGTAGGGAGGGAAGAATTCAGGAGCCAAAGGGGTAATTCCAGGAATAAAGTTGTTAAGTACAGTAGTCTCCCCTTATCCTTGGTTTCACTTTCTATGGTTTTAGTTACCTGTGGTCAACTGTGGTCCAGAGGCAGATGATCTTCCTTCTGACAGATTGTCAGAGGGTCAGTAGTAGCTGAAGGTCAGTGTGCTACATCACAATGCCTACATCATTCACCTCACTTCATCTTATCACGTTGGCATTTTATCATCTTACATCACAAGAAGAAGGGTGAGTAGAGTACAATAAGATAGTTTGAGAGAGACATTATATTCACATATCTTTTATTAAAGTCTATTGTTTTTGTTTTAAGATTTTAAGTAATCTCTATACCCAACGTGGGGTTTTGAACTCACAATCCCAAGATCAAGTCTCATGCTCCACCAACTGAGCCAGCCAGGTGCCCCTCAAGTTTATTGTTATAATTATTCTATTTCATTATTATTCTTATTAATCTCTTACTGTGCCTAATTGATAAGTTAAACATTATAGGTATTATGTACAGGAAAACACATAGTACACATAGGGCTCAGTACTGTCTATAGTTTCAGGCATCCACTGGGCATCTTAGAACTTATTCCCATGGATAAGGGAGTCTACTGTAGGTGATAAATGATGGAATTCAACCTACAAGTGCAGAAATTGACCTTTGATAGAAACAGGGAATGTGCATTCATTTTAACAGTATTGAAAGCAAAGTATGAATAGATTTGGGAGTGGAGAGATACTTAAATTGTATTTCCATAGCTTGTATTTTCTCACTGAGGTAAGAAACAAAAGGATTCTCTGAGAGTGGGGTTGGAAATGGAGAAGAAGCAGATGGATCACTTTAGACCACAGGCTTTGTCCTTCAGAGGGGGGAGTCAGCACTTCGGGAAACATGGGTGGCTTTAGTGGGAGGTGAGTGTTCATTGGGCATTTAAGTGTGTGTAGATGTGAAAAGGATAATCATTTAGCATCTCTTTGGTTTCAGTATTGTGCTTCTTTCATCCAGAGTCTTTGAATTCCTTATCTGTGGGTTCTACTTCCTGTGCAGTTGTGTGGGTAGAGATATGAATTTGTCCATTTTCTTCTAATGATATTACAACTTTACAGTCATCTTAAATGAAGTATAGTCATATTGTAATGACCTTGAATTGTTTTCATTTTCATTTTATGTACAAAATATATTGTTTTAAAATTTGTTGAAACTTAAAATATTAATAGTTTTTTTTTTTTTTTTTTGAGGGAGGAGCTGCTGTTAGTGAGTGAATAGTAGTGTTATTATTTTCTTACAGGCTATTTTCTGTAACTACAAATTTCTTTTAGAATTTACAAAAGGTTTTTTGAGTATTCTAAGCTTTCGTTGACTTGAACATGAAGAGTGGCCAGGAAGGACATAGGTAAAAACATGCTTTACATATGAACTAAAGGGGAGACTTTGTGTGTGTGTGTGTGTGTGTGTGTGTGTGTGTGTGTGTGTACATATATATGTATATATATATACATATATATGTACACACAAGTTAGTGACATATTTGATATAATGATGGGTTTGCAACTGTCCTGTTAGTATTTTGTCCACTATTGAGTGAATTTAGTATTTTTCTGATTGCATATTTTTTTCTTATGGCATAGTTAAGAATGACCAACTCTGTGCTGTCAGTCATTTTAGTGAACAGGCAGCCTTCTGTTTCAAACAGAGAAACGTCTGTTAGTAAGAAACATGCAACAATAATGTGGGGCTTTTCTTAGTAGTTTGTTTTGGAACTTTATATACACTTTTATAAAGCAGCTGCAAGGAAAAGTGTGTGTAGGTTTTTGTTCTTAAATGTTAATGTAAGGAATATTTAAAAACCTGTGTAAAGCTTTCAACAGTGCTTTATTTGACTGTTACTATTTAAATTTTTTCTGCATTTCAGTTTTGTTAGATGGTGACCATTTTACATAAGATCCTACATATTTTTTTACATAAACAAATATATACTGTTTATATAGACATTACTAAAAATGTTGCAGTTATTTTGGTAAAGATTTTTTGGACAATTATGTATATATTCCTAATCTTTTGCTTTTTAAAATAGCATTTAATATTGAAGACAATTTAAAAAGTAAATTCTCAACTACAATTTTAACACAAAATAGCTTTAAATTCTCTATTACATGTTTTAATGGCATCCACTATATATTTTTTTAGTTAAAAAAAGGCCTTATGAAAATTTAATTTACATAGGTATAATTTACTTAACACTACATTTGAAATTTGTGTTTGCTCAGTGGGGAATGTATGATATTTGGAATAGTATAGCTATTGTTGAAATATTATGTAGGTATTGCTAATTTTATATTCAATTTGTCAAGAACTCCTAGGGGTGCCTGGGTGACTAAGTCAGTTAAGCATCCAACTCTTGATTTTGGCTCGGGTCATGATCTCATGGTTCATGAGACTGAGCTCTGTGTTGGGCTCCACACTAACAGCTTAGAGCCTGCATGGGTTTCTCTCTCCCTATCTCTCTGCACCTCCCCTGCCCATGTGTGAGTGCTCTCTCTTTCTCTTTCAAAATAAATAATAAACTTAAAAAAAATCTTAAAATTCCACTATTTTCTTTTTATTATATTTACATAAAATTCAATTTAGGAACATGTAAAACGTTTCATTATTGAAACTATAGAAAAATATTTGTATACTATTGACAACATAGTTTCATATTGTCATCTATATCATGAAACATGATGATAGTATTATTACATTTCAAGGAGTAGGTAGGATTTTTGCTAAATTATGTTATCTCAAGGGAAAGGAGAATTTTTATGTTAATGGCCCCAAATGCTTATTGCGTATTTCTCAACTGCTTTTGGAATGTGTTTTAGTTATGAAAAACAGTAACAACTCAGATTATTTTTACCACTGCACAGGGTAGTGAAACTCATACCTAGAGAGTGTTATCCTTTCTTAATTAAAAAAATATTTTTATGAGAGCTAGAAATGCAGTAATTATTCTTTGTGATGTTTTATTTTCTAATCAAGAGAGTAAAGACAATTTTTTTGTGTCTTCATTAGAAAATAAAACATCACAAAGAATAATTACTGCATTTCTTATCTTATTTGCTAGTAAGGTTAGAAGGATAAGGTGATCTTTCACTACAGTTAAGTGGCTCTTACATTTTTATTTTTTATTATTTTTTTTAAAAAGTTTATTTTGAAAGAGAGAGAGAGTGAATGCGAGTGGGGTGGGGGCAGAGAGAGAGAGAGGGAGACAGAGGATCTGAAGCAGGCTCTGTGCTGAGAGCAGAGAACCCTGTGTGGGACTCAAACTCATGAAACTGTGAGATTATGACCTGAGCTGGAAGAAAGATGCTTAACTGACTGAGCCACCCAGATGCCCCAAGTGGCTCTGACATTTTAATGTGTGTAAGAATCTCCTGAGTGATTGATAAAGTTGTGGATACCCAAACTCAGCCCCCTGGAAATTAGGTTTTACAAGTCAGCATATTTAACAGGCTCCTAGATGATTAAGATGTATCTGGTCCTTTTAGAAACTTTGGCTAAGTGTCTATTTCTCGACATTAACTCAATTGCCATTAATATTAATTGCAGAATTAACTTGTTTTTCATTAAATCTTCAACACTGGTCTTAAAAGTTGTTTTAAAAACTTACATGAAAGTATTTGAGCTATTTTAATAGCTTTGGAAGTTAATAAGTTCTCATGTTTTAGGTTATTACGTTATACATTTGTGTAGAATTCTACAATTGAATAAGGACTATTACATCGTTTGCCAGTTTATCTTCATAACAAGCCTGTGAAGTAGGTAAAACAGGTATTATCTTCATTTTATGTGTTGGGAAACAGGCTAATGAACATTAAGTGACCTGTCCTAGGTCATGTAGCTAATAAGCATCTGAGCTTGACTAGAATGTAAGTTGAGTCCTAGACCAGTGCTCTTTCTATATCACACCATGTAAGATATCTAAAATTGAAAATTAAAAAAAGTGTATATACTTTTATGTGTATGCACTTATTACATATGCATATATATCATCAGACATTGTTAAAGTTTTCTAATTAGAAAAATAAACATACTGGTTAAATTTTAGCATATTTTTAATAGTAAATATGTTTTATCTTACAAACTCTACACTGTGAGTTGGGTAGGGGCATGGATTATGTGTTATATATCTTTATATTCTAATTGTCTAGCTTACTGTGTTGCACAGAGTACTTAGATGTTTAAGTGTTTGATGAATGAATGAATTGACAAATGAATGAAGGACCTTTAGGCTTTTGTGTCAAGGGGAATGTTTGAAGGTTTTTGATGTGTATTCTTGTCTTAAAATGGCAAAGTCTCATTATTGGGCTCTTGATTTAAAAAAAAATTTTTTTTAACGTTTATTCATTTTTTTAGAGACAGAGAGACACAGAGCATGAAAGGGGAAGGGGCAGAGAGAGAGGGAGACACAGGATCTGAAGCAGGCTCCAGGCTTTGAGCTGTCTGCACAGAGCCCGACGCGGGGCTCGAACTCACAAACTGCGAGATCATGACCTGAGCCGAAGTTGGATGCTCAACCAACTGAGCCACCCAAGTGCCCCTTGGGCTCTTGATTTTTAAACAGGGTTGGTACATGTTCTTGAGTCATGAATACATGGTGGTGCCAGTTCTCACAAACAGATGTCAAATAGTGCTTCATGAAAAAGCAATCATAAGATGGCAGTATATATATATATATATATATATATATATATTTGTGTTGTGTTGTGGAATATTTTGGTCACATATGCACTCCCAGTAATATATTGTATGTTACCAGGGCAGAACTAAGTTTACATTAGAGGTAAAAGGAGTTCCTTTTATTTTAGAAATATCTCAAAAACCCTTAGAGAATATCTAAAGAAAATGTTTCTAAATCTGACAAACCTTTAAACTACCATTATAACTTTTCCCTTGCCTTTTTTGATAGAAAGAAATAGACCCACTTCCTGCTCTTCTCAAATAGTTTTAATAATTCATGAAGATTTCCAGCATTCTGGTATATGTCTAATAGAGATCCTTTTGTGTTACGTAAAATAGAATGTCTATAGTGTCATTTCCTAAGTGTATAAAATCTCCTGAAAGGTACTGTTACCTTTCTTTCTCTAGAACCAGATTGTTCCTTATGCCAGTTATTCAGAATGTCCAAATACAGTTTTTGTGGGCTGCTAGTTTTGTTTGATTTTATTTTTGTTTTATCTATGTATCTCTATATAATTTTTTGTTTATAAGTAGGAGGAATAAATGAATCAAATATACTTGGTCTATCTCTCTGAGTATGTGCATAGTTGTATATTTGCAACTCATAACTAGCTTGACAAGGAAGTATATTAAATGAGTAGTTCAAAGACATTTTGGATAAACTGTGGTTTTCATGTATTTGGACAGTTCTCCTTTTTTTATGTTATGTATAATTGATATGTACATTTATTACTAATCCTGAAATCCCATTTCCAAAGGTAAGTGTCTACCAAAATACCTTATCTTGAAAAATGTTTGAGAAGAATTTGGGAATAGAAAACACTTTAAACACTCCTCCAGAAGACATGCTTTTGACTGATATTCTGAGTACTGGTTTTGATTCAGCATTTGGCACTTCTCCAAGTATTCCTCCCATGCACTCTCAAGTTCTTTGAGTTGTTTCAATAAGTATTGGTAGAATCATGGGAACTTAGCTTTACTGTTGTTAATAACATTATATTTTGAACACCCTTTAATCCTTGGCATACTAAACTTCATCTCAGGCATTTTTTTTTTCAGAGTAAGAAATGTTGTTCAGAAATTGTCTTTATAAATAGGATAATTGGGCAAAGAATTTATTTTGAAAATATTTCGAAATTTTTATTTAACACTCTACTATTATTTTTATTTCTTTTGACCTTGAAACAAGTTTATGTTCCCATATTCTGTATGCGAACTTTCAGTTCTGAAAGTTATAGCTTTCTATCGTCACAATTATTCCTTACAAATGTTCTGTTTTTTTCCGTTCATACTATACTTATGACATTCTCCTGATTTCATTTTGACAGTAATTCCCTTTGGGTTCCTAGAGCATGTTGTTTATTCCCTTTGCAGTACTTATTTTATCTTGCATTTTTATTTATTTATTTTTATTTATTTATTTGTTTTTAAAGGATAATCTTTCTCTTTTTTTTAATTTTTTTTTTTTTAACGTTTATTTATTTTTGAGACAGAGTCAGAGCCTGAACGGGGGAGGGGCAGAGAGAGAGGTAGACACAGAATTGGAAGCAGGCTCCAGGCTCTGAGCCATCAGTCCAGAGCCCGGCGTGGGGCTCGAACTCACGGACTCACAGACCGTGAGATCGTGACCTGAGCTGAAGTCGGACGCTTAACCGACTGAGCCACCTAGGCGCCCCTATCTTGCATTTTTAAATAACATCTGAATTCTCTGAAATGCAAGCTCAGTGTGGATAAACTCTGGTCTTACTCATTTTTGTTTCTCACCAATACCAAACATAGGGCTTTTCAGAAAGTGGGTGCTCAAGATTTATTCTTTTGAATTGAATTAATCTTTTAGTCTCGTTTCCATGAATATAATTCTATAAAAACCTCTTGTTTCCAGGAACCTCTGTAAAATCTGGACAGACAATGGTTTTCTCCTTTGGTATCATCAACCGTTTTCTGCTTTAGATTTTTTGGTCCTGATTTCTTTCTTTTTTTCCTTCCTTCCATCCTTCCATCCTTCCTTCCTCCCTCCTCTTCCTCCTTCCCCTTCTCTTCCTCTCCTTCTTTTGTTTTCTTTCTTTCTTTCTTTCTTTCTTTCTTTCTTTCTTTCTTTCTTTTTTTTTTTTACAAATTTAAAAATTTGAATATAGTTGACACACAATGTTACATTGAGAACAATGGAGAACAACTTTAAAGTCTTGGGCCTGTGGGCTTTTACTATAACCAGGAAGAGCACTTTATTGTATCACATGAAGTCTGCTTTGTTTCTATATTACTGTTGTTACCTGTTAGCAAAAGAGCTTTATGTCATTACTGTACACACAGTAAATGCAATAAATATAGAAGTGATAAATGATGCTATTCATCCCTATTCTTTACTTTTGATTCCAGTAAGATTTAGAAAAAATTAATTGGGGTGGGATTACATTAGAATATATTTAAATTCCTTTAACTTCCATTAAATAAATGCATTTTACATTTAGTTGTCATAAATGTGAAACCTACCTTACAGAAGGGCCAATTAATTCTTTACAGGTGATTGCTAAGAAAAAGTGTGATTCTCCTTGCCTTTTATATACCAGTCATATTAGCCTAATTTTATCCTAGTAGAAAATTTGACTTTTTATTGCTGAGTCATTGCAATTTTTATGAAGGATATTTACACATTACAGATGAAATCCTTGTTGGTCATGTGACTTGAGATAAATTCCTTCATCTCTCCAAGTTTCTGTATTCTTGATAGTAGATTGGAGGCACCCAGATCAGACTCTTTATAGGATCTGTCTTCTTTTCCTAGCCTGGATTAATTTTCCTATTCATTGGTTCCAGTGATGTCTCCAAGTTTTCTATTTCTATATCTTGTCTCATTCCCCTCTGATCCAGAGCAAGCAATTATTAAATCATCCTATGATTTCTAAACTCCCCTGGAACCCTCCTATGGAGCATTTGCACTTTATCAGACCTAGAATTAGGACAGGGTTTGGCTGCCTTGCAGTCAAAGGACTTAGCATTCCTTAGTTCCTTCTCCTGCTTTATATGTTACCTTAGGCTGTTCCTGACCCAGTACCCTGAATCCAAGCCTGTTTAATAGTGAATATGCACATGTCAGTAGTCCTCTTGACAACCACAAGAAGTATAGGTACCTTTAGCTTTATTTTAGAGACAAGGAAACTGAGGTACAGGAAGATTCAATTACTTGCCCAGGTGCACTGAACTGTGGAGTGGCAGAACCAAGATTCAATTTTGATCATTTAACCTGACACCAGGGTTCATGTTCTTCACCACCTCAGTATGCTGACACTGTGCACAAAACCCATGTCTTTGATGCACACATACTGACTGTAGATTTTCTGTGTTTTTTTTCCCCCTCCTGAATAGATAATTTAATGCAGATCAATATCTGCTTTTGATACAATATTTAAGAGAGTCTCTTAAGGTATTTAAAGACCTAATTACCTTCTTAGAGAACAGTCTCCATGATTGTAGCGTTTCCTGCTGCCTTTTCAAGTGCTTTTTTTTTTTTAATTTTTTTTTTTAACGTTTATTTATTTTTGAGACAGAGAGAGACAGAGCATGAACGGGGGAGGGGCAGAGAGAGAGAGGGAGACACAGAATCGGAAGCAGGCTCCAGGCTCTGAGCCATCAGCCCAGAGCCCGGCGCGGGGCTCGAACTCATGGACCGTGAGATCGTGACCTGAGCTGAAGTCGGACGCTTAACCGACTGAGCCACCCAGGCACCCCTCAAGTGCTTATTTTTATTGGCCCCATGTAACTGGGATGTCTCATCTAGAACTTACAAAGCCAAGATTCCCATTAATTTAATAATTAATTTAATAAGGAACATAGATTATTTACAGAAAACGTATAATTCTGTTCATTTCTTATAACTTTTGTTATTATACATATGTATTATAGAATGTTATAATACAAAATACAAGAAATTAAAAAGGAAGATTAAAAAGTGTCCATATTCCAGCCCAGAGAATACTACTGTTTGATAAGTATTTACTTTAGACAAACACACATACATATGTGCCATATATCTAATTTCTATTTTCATATTTTTTACTCAATTGGGGCAATTAAGTAGATACTTTGTTTTTATCCTGTTCTTTTTAAAAGAAGGTTATTTCCATTTATGTTGACAATGCATTAAATGGATTTGATAGTTTCTTATTTGGTAGTATCATGACCAAGATCAAATTTTCCTATTTTAGTCTTTATGACATGTGTCTTTCTATTCCACATATTCATCATTTATTCAAGACAATAATCTTGGATTTTCCTTTGTCACATTTTACCTCTAATCCATAGCTAATTCTGTTGGCTTTATTTTCTAAAATATACTATATTCAAATAATTTCTCTTTACCTCCACTGTTGCACTCTGGTCCGTGTCACTGCCAGCTCCTGCTTAAATTATCATAGTACCTTTTAAATTTATCTCCCTGCTTCTGACCCTTTACATTTCTCTACACAGTAAAATTTCTAAAATAGATTTGGATCATGTCACTCTTCTCCTCAGAACCCTACTAAAGCTTCCTGTCTTACTAAGGGTAAAAGCCAAAATCTCTGTAATAGCTTACAAGGTTCTACATGATGTAGTCTCTACAGATTTGTTGAACTCCTACTCTCTCCTTTTTTTCTCTCTTACTCTGTCCTTGCCCCATTGGCTTCCAGACTGTTCTAAACTGCCAGGGCCACTCAGCTTGAGGGCCTATTGTTTGGGAAATGGTAGTCTCCCAGGGCAACACCAGGCCATCTATCTATCACAGAAGTAATGGAACAGAAGGGCTCACAGGGCCAATTAAGATGCTCAAACACATGGTTTATTAAGTCAATTTAAAACACACTATGAGAGGTGCCTGCATGGGTCAGTTGGTTGAGTGTTGGACTCTTGATTTTGGCTCAGGTCATGATCTTGCGGTCGTGGGATCGAGCCCCCACGTCAGACTCTGTGCTGAGCATGGAGCCTGCTTAAGATTCTCATTCACTCTCTCCCTCTCTCTTTCTCTCCCTGTCTTCCTCTCTCCCCCGTTGACCCCCCCTCAAAAATACACACACACACGCACACACACACACACACACACACACACAGTACACTATGAGAAAGAAGGGGAGAAATGGGATAAAGTTAATACACTTAAGATAGGGCACAAGTGAGTGAAGGACCAGATTCCCTGAATTTTGGAATACACAGTTTTCATGCCTTTTCTCTCTCTGCCTTAACAGCAAAGAGGACCAGAATTGAGGTAAGTGAGAGGCCCAGTCAGATAGAAGATGCTCTGGTAATACCACAACACGTACCTGCTCAATCAAAGAGACGCTGGGGTGAGCATGCCTGGCCTTAGCTCTAGCTTGCCACTTATCTTGGTGAGCAACTATGGGTTTTATTTTTGTTTCTTGGGGAGAGAACATGTAGGATAACTAAATTAAGACCTCATGTATATGTAGAGTGGCTCTTAAGTCTCATGTTTATTTATTGTTCATGAATATTTAATGCATCAGGTATCTCATTATATATAGAACATCTTTTTTTTTTTTTTTAAATGTTTATTTATTTTTGAGAGAGAGAGAATGTGAGCAGGTGAGGGGCAGAGAAGAGGGAGACATGGAATCCTAAACAGGCTCCAGGCTCTGAGCTGTCAGCACACTGCCTGATGCGGAGTTTGAACCCACAAACTGTGAGATCATGACCTAAGCTGAAGTCGGATGCTTTACTGACTGAGCCACCCAGGCCCCCGAAGAACCTCTTGAATATTAGAGTTTATTGCATATTTAGTGCCTCATAAACTTAGGCATCTTGGTCCTCCCATTTCTATCTTTTCAGACACATGCTCTGCTTACTATTTCTATTTATATGTTTAACATGTCTTGTGAATTCTGCCTATTTATTATATAATTATTATATTTATTACTTATACATTTATTCAACTTCTGTAGCAAATTAGATATTCTCACAACCAAATGTATTACTTATACATTTATTCAACTTCTGTAGCAAATTAGATATTCTCACAAGCAAATGTATACTATAGGACCTCTATATGACCTCTACACTTGCTGTTCCCTCTTTTATCTGTAACACTGGTATCTGTATGACTTCCTCTCTTTCTTCAAGGCTTTGCTCAAATATTATCTCAAATGTCATCTCACTGATAGGCCTTCTCTGACTACCCTATGTAAAATAGCAGCTTGCTTGCTCCCTCAACCTCGATTCTGTTCTCTTTTCTGCTTTAATGTTCTCTATGGTCTTTGCCGCCATTACACATACTATATACTGACTTCTTCCTCACTAGAATCTAAGCTACTTGAGGCTAGGCACTTTATTTTATTCAGTGCTTTTTCCCTAGTGCTTGGTACCTAGCAGTTGTTCATTAGGTATCTGTTTAATAAAAAAATGAGTGGGGAGCCAAATGAATCCATGAGGAGTCACTTAAAATAGTGGGTGTCTTTTTCTTCATTAAAAAATAGTGTAGGCATAAGGAAAAGTTTTTTAAAGGCCATTAAACTAGTAGCCTGGTTGTAAAGGAACATTTTATAGTATGAGAGAGTTAAGAATATATAGTCAATATCCTTTCTTAAAGTTTACTTGAGAGCAGAAAAATGATTAATTTTAGTCATTATTTTGAAACTCTGGTTCATGATAAATCCATTAAAGAATAATTTTTGTAATAGTTACTATGTATTATGTAATAAGTATTTATGGAATTTATGTTTTTTACAAAACAAGCACAAGGAATGGATATGAGGATTAAATATTTCCTATATGAGAAAAAAGATTCATTCAAGAAACAGGAAAGGATAATGTATGATAAGAGACAGTTTTGCATAAATTAGAGTCAATAAATGTAGGAGTTTAGAGAAGGAAAAGGTCAATGTGGGTTAGAGTGCTGGGGAGCTCACTGTATGGACTGGGGAGGATGGATTGGATATGTAGAAAGGGGAAGTGTATATCTGATGGAGATAAGGAAAAAAGATGCTGAAGTCTTTCATAACATGAATTTAAAGAATTTGGCTTTTATCCTATCAATCCTATTTTTGTTGAATCATTGGAAGTTTTGAAATAAGGGAGTAACGTGATCAGATAAATGTTTTAGAAATACAATAAAATGAGTGTTATATGGAGAATGCATGGGGGAGAGGTGGTAGCTCCAGCAAGAACAGAACTAAGAAAAATAGAGAAGAGTGTTGTAGTAATTCAAGAGAGATGATGGTTTTCTTTTTTTTAATTTTTAAAATTTTTATTTTTTAATATTTATTTATTTTTGAGAGACAGAGACAAAGTTCAAGCAGGGGAGGGGCAGAGAGAGAGGGAGACACAGAATCAGGCAGGCTCCAGGTTCTGAGCTGTCAGCACAGAGCTCGATGCGGGGCTTGAGCTCACAAACCGTGAGATCATGACCTGAGCCATAGTCGGATGCTTAACGACTGAGATGATGGTTTTCTGAACTCAAAGAGAGTTAAGTGGGATTTTTGTTGTTTAACTTTTGTTAATATTGTTCATGCAATTTATTACTTTCCTCTTTTGACCACTGATAACCTTCGTATAGGTCCCTGGTGTTGCATGTACTGCACAAAATTACAACTATTTATTTTCATGCCTCTCATCCTCTACTAGTTTATAATCATCTTGTGCCCCAGGGAATCTAGCTATGCTCAGAAAATATAAGACAAATACATGAGTTTAATGAACTTAGGCTGTTAGGTTAGGACAGGATGCATTTAAGCTGGTTTCCTTCTTAAATTTAGCTCTCAGAATGTTAGAAGATGCCAGTCTTAAATTGGGGGATAGTCAATGGCTATTCACATAAATACATAAAGTAGTTTGGGTGATTGGCACAAAATAAAAAGGAATTTGCATTTTGATAATGTTTATAAAGGCATATTGCCTACATTTCAACTGTCAAATATGTCTTTGTCTTCTTTCTCTTATAGTTCATTTGTTCATGATTCCACTTTTATCTCAGTTGTGATAATGAGATGAAAAGTTTTATGTATGGAGAGTGCTAAAATAAGCAAAATATAAGATTTAATGTTTAAATATAATGGAATAAAAGTAAGCATCCTGCATAGAGGAATAATTTTTTAGTATTTTGTCTTGGAATTTTTATTCTATCAGAAACGTTTCTTTGATGACTCATATCATGGATAAGCCTTGAGCATAGTAGTTTGGTATAAACCCTTCTGATATCAGAGCAGAGATTAAAGTCATTGCCTATTAGAAGTCTGAGGGGATAGACTACATATCTGTAAGTACAAAATACATTATATATATATATATATATATATATATATATATATATATAGCTCTTTAAGTACCTCTAATGATCTGATTTAGCCTCACTATAACTTGAGGAGATGGGCAGACTACATGCTGTTTGTTTCTATTTGACAGATAAACTTATTTCTTTATATCTCTGTGCATGACCTCTTTTTTTTTAATGTTCATTTTTTAAATTTATTTTGAGAGAGAGAGAAAGAGACAGAGAGAGCACAAACAGGGAGGGGCAGAGAGAGAGAGGGAGAGAGAGAATCCCAAGTAGGTTCTGCAGAGCCTGATGTGGGGTTTGATGGCATGATGGTGAGATCATGACTGGAGCCGAAATCAAGAATCAGACGCTCAACCAACTGTGCCACCCAGGTGCCACCATGATGTCTTTGAAAGAACTTCTCTGTGAACTCTCATGTGATGCTAAAGATGACCACTTTATTATTTTTTTTATTTAAACTTTTTTTTTTTTTTTTTAATTTTAGAGAGCACAAGCTGGGGAGAGAGGCAGAGGGAGAGAGAGAGAGAGAGAATCTTAAGCAGGCTCCATGCTCAGCATGGAGCCTGACTTTGGGCTCGATCCCATAACCTTGGGATCATGACCTGAGCCAAAATCAAGAGTCGGTCGCTCAACTAGACTGACTGGGCCACCCAGGTGCCCCATGATGGCCACTTTAAACAGAGATTCAATGGCCATTTATTTTAATGGTAGTTTTTGAAATGTAGAGTATAAATTTTCCAAAATAAAGTACATATTTTGAGTAGTGTGTAGAACACTGTTGACACCACAGATAAGAAAATGTCAGTTGCTTTGGATTTACAGCTAAAATTTCAGTTAGAAGAATCCTACTTAGTTGTTAATTTGACTTGTGGTTACATAAAAGCCTCTTGGGATACAACTTAAAAGCCTGGCTAAGAGTATTATGTTAGATTTGTGTGGGTGGTTGTGGTTGAGGCAGAATTTTATATGTCATACTCCAAAAACTGAGGAATTTGTTCCTTACTTCATCTAACATTGTGATAAGTCTGTAAGCTCAGTACTCAGCTATTTACATCTTTGTGGATTGTCCTTGCCGTTAGATTATTTTTGCCACCACTTAACTTGCTATGGCCATGTGTGAAGACCTGGGCTCCTTATGGACCAGTAGATCCTAAATGTTAATTTGCCATTATTCAGGAGAACTGATGAAGATGTAGATTCTAGGGCCTCACTCTAAGGGTCTGTTTATTAGATCTGCAATGAGGCGCAGGAACATATTTTTCACTTATTTAGCAAATATTTGAGTACTTAACAGTATGTGCCAGGAACTGTTCCAGGTGATAGGGATGTGTCAGTATTTTCTTTCTGGAAGCCTTCTTGCCACTGTTTGTGTATGCATGTGAGTGTGGGGATCACAGATGGGAAAAAATAAATAATATAAAAAATAAGCTAATTCCATGGTATATTAAAGGGTGTTAAATACTATGGAAAAAACAGAGTTGGTTAAGTGGGTTAGCAGTTTGGGAGTGGCTCGTGTGGTTAGGTATGAGAGATGGAGGTGGGAGTGCAGTTTTACCAGCTCTCATGTTATTCTGATATGTATTTGACCATACATTGCAAAACACTGTTGTAGCCATTATAATTTAAAATGATAATTTAGGGGCACCTGGGTGGCTCAGTTGGTTGAGCATCCGACTCTTGGTTTCAACTCAGCTCATGATCTCATGCTTCGTCGGGTGGAGCCCCATGTTGGGCTCTGTGCTGAAGCCTGCTTGGGATTCTCTCCCCACCCCCATCTCTGTCCCTCCCTCATTTGTACTGTCTCTGTCTCTCAAAATACATAAATAAACTTAAAAAAAAAATAGGGGCACCTGGGTGGCTCAGTCAGTTAAGTGTTGGACTTCAACTAAGGTCATGATCTTGCTGTTTGTGGGTTCAAGCCATGCGTCGGGCTCTGTGCTGACCACTCAGAGCCTGGAGCCTGCTTTAGATTCTGTGTCTTCCTCTCTCTCTGCCCCTCCCCCCTTGTGTTCTGTCTCTTTCTCAAAAATAAACAAACATTAAAAAAATTAAAAATATAAAATAAAATGCTAATTTAATATGATTTCCTTTGAATGAATTGTGGTTCTTCAAATTAAAAAACAATATTAAGTACAAGTTGTGAATTATAAAGAACTGAAACATAAGTTTTTAACAGTTATAGACCATAAAATTCACCCAATATAAGTGTATATAGTTTAATAAACTTTAGTAAATTTGTGCAGTTGTGTAACCATTACCATAGTCCATTTTAAAAATATTTCCACCACCCCAATTTGTGCTTGTGTGCAGGCATTCCTTCCTTACCTCACTCCCAGGCAAATCACTGATCTGCTTTCTTTCTCTGTAGTTTTGCCTTTTCTAGAAATTTTTTATGTATGGAACCATAATATTTAGTCTTTTGAGTCTTGTGTCTTCATTTAGTGTTCTGTTTTTAAGGTTCATTCACATTGTTGTGTGTATTAGTACTTCATTCCTTCTCATTGCAGAGTAGTATTGTTTTGTAGGGAGATACTGCACTTTATTCACCAATTGGTGGATATTTGGATTATTGTTAGTTTTTAGCTATTTTGAATAATGCTGCTGTGAATATTTGCACGTTTTTGTGTGGACATATGGTTTCATTCCTATGGAATGGAATTACTGGGTATATGTTAAGGGTATACTCAACTTTTTAAAATTTTTTTTAAATTTTTTTTTTTAACGTTTTATTTATTTTTGAGACAGAGAGAGACAGGGCATGAACGGGGGAGGGGCAGAGAGAGAGGGAGACACAGAATCGGAAGCAGGCTCCAGGCTCTGAGTCATCAGCCCAGAGCCCGACGTGGGGCTCGAACTCGTGGACCACGAGATCGTGACCTGAGCTGAAGTCGGACGCCCAACCGACTGAGCCACCCAGGCGCCCCTATACTCAACTTTTTAAGATGCTGTTAGTTTTCCAGAGTAGCTGTACTGTTAAATATTCTCACCAGCAGTATATGATGGTTCCAGTTTCTCCACATCCTTGTTAACTCTTGGTCTTGTTAGTCTTTTTGATCATAGCCCATCCTGTTGGATATGTAATGGTATCTATCTGTGGTTTTAATTTGTGTTTCCCTAATGACCAGGGATGTCAAGCATCTTTTCCTGTATTTATTGACCATTTGTATTTCTTCTTTAGAGAAATATTTATTCAGATTCTTTGCCTATTTTTAAATTGGATTCTTTATCTATCTGCCTATTGTTGAGTTATAAGACTTCTTTTTATATTCTGGATATTAGAATATCTAATATCTAATATCTAATATCCAGATATACATCTGATCAATATACATCTGATCTGCGTATATCAGATATATGATTTACACATATTTTCTCCCATTCTGAAGATTATCTTTTTACCTTCTTGATAATGTACTTTGATGTACAAAATTTTCAAATTTTGATCAAGTCCAATTTATTGATTTTTTTTCTTTTGTTACTTGTGCTATTTGTGTCATATCCCAGAATCCATTGCCAAACTGGAGGTCATAAAGATTTATCCCTATGTGTTTATTATCTATTCATATATCTTCCCATAGGATATATTTTTAGAAAGGGAAGACAAAACCAGGTATGATTAGGCAGTATAGACAGTAATTCATACTTTTGAATTATGGTGACACTAAACTAAGATTCCTTTTTTCTTGTCATTGTACCCCTCCAAATCCTGGACTTGAGTTGAAAATTTTTCTCAGGACTCCCCTCAAATTTATTTCTTGCCATTAACCAACTCTGAGGATGAATTCTGTAGTTAAGATAGATTGGAGTTAAATGCTTCTTAGGCAGTATGATCTCAGCTTTTCAGCTCTAATGACTTTCTATCACTTTTAAAGAAGCAAGTAACTTCCTATGTAGGCTGGTTTATCTACATGAGGAGAGGTCTTACAATGTCCTCTCATTTTCTGTGCCACACTTTCCTCTGTTTATATTTTCTAGTGAAATGGAATGATTATTTATATAGACTGAAATTAATTTTTTCTTTGATATTTTTCCTCCACATCAAGTAAACTTTAATGATTTACTTGATATAAATCATTAAAGTTTACTTGATGTGGAGGAAAAATATCATATATCATATCATATTTTATCATAGTGTATCATATCTCCCCCCACCCCCCACCACCACCCTGGTAGGCAGAATAATAGTTTCCCCAAATGTCCAAGTTCTAATCCTCAGAACCTGCAAATAAGTTGCATAACATGGCAAAGGATAATTAAGGCAGAAGATGAAATATTAAGGTTGCTAATCAGCTGATCTTAAAATAGAGAGGTAAACCTGTATTATATGAGTGGGCCCAGTGCAATCACAAGGGTCCTTAAATAGGGAAGAGGGAGGCAGAAGAGGAGGTCAGAGTGATGTGATGTGAGAACTGGACAGCTGTTGCTGGCTTTGAAGATGGAGGGAGAGGGCTCTGAGTCAAGGAGTATGGGTGGCCTTCAGAAACCAAAAAGGGCAAGGAAATTGATTGTCCCCTAGAGCCTCCAGAAAGGAATGCAGCTCTCCTGGTGCCTAGATTTTAGCCCAGCGAGACCCATTTTGTTTTTTTTTTTTTTTTTTTTTAATTTTTTTTTTTCAACGTTTTTTATTTATTTTTTTTTGGGACAGAGAGAGACAGAGCATGAACGGGGAGGGGCAGAGAGAGAGGGAGACACAGAATCAGAAACAGGCTCCAGGCTCCGAGCCATCAGCCCAGAGCCTGACGCGGGGCTCGAACTCACGGACCGCGAGATCGTGACCTGGCTGAAGTCGGACGCTTAACCGACTGCGCCACCCAGGCGCCCCTTCCCATTTTGGATTTCTGACCTACAAAACTATAAGATTATGAATTTATGTTTTAAGCCACAGAGTTTGTCCTAATTTGTTACATCAGCAATAAGAACACATACACCCCCTTATTAATTATCTCTAGGGTAATGACTTTGTATTTATATGGCAAATATGTATCACCTTTCCAGGATTCTAATTTATAATTTTGGGTAAGATTGTTTTATATTTTTATCATATAAACCCTTGCTTATTATGTTTATTAATTGGAAATGAAAATGTACTTATTATCTTACTCTTACTTAACTAGGAGCCCCTCGACATTTTAAATACAATGAGCACAAGTCTCCCAAAAACGAGCATATTACAAAAGTAACATGTTCCTAAACTAGGGTGGGTTTCCAGTTTTAAGATCTTGGGCAAGTCTCTTAATCTCTCCTAGCTTGAATTTTCTTCTTGGTAAAATGAAGGAATTAGAATAAACAATCTTTCAGGTCATCTCAAGTTCTATGATATGATAATTTAGTGCACATGTGTATGTATGTGTATATCCATACAGTTACTCTATTCTTTTACCTTTTTAATTGAGGATTTGAATGTCTCCCCTTTAGTGATGTAAAAATATAAAGTTTTGTTTAGTAGGATGAATTATTGAATTGTTCATTTATTTAATTCTGTTTTTATGGAGTTTTGACTATTGCTTTCTACTGAAGATAGAAGATGAAGAGCCTTTCTGCTTTTGGGGATCTCATGGTATCATGGGGGGAAAGATACTGCTAGACAGCTCTACTTAAAGTGCTGTGGAAACACAGAGAAAGGGTCTTTTTTTTTTAATGTTTATTTATTTTTCAGAGAGACAGAGAAAGAATGCGAGTGGGTTAGGAGCAGAGAGAGAGGGAGACACAGAATCCGAAGCAGGCTCCAGGCTCCGAGCTGTCAGCACAGAGCCTGATGTGAGGCTCGAACTCACAAGCTGTGAGATCATGACCTGAACCGAAGTCGGACGCTCAACCTACTGAGTCACCCAGGCACCCCCAGAGAAAGGGTCTTAACCCTTAGGAGGTCTGGACTGGCCTCCTACAGGAAATGGTGCTGGTCAAGAAGGGAGTGGGTAGGATGGGTGCCTGAGGATGGGTATTTGAAGCAGAGGATAGAGCATTTCTAAAGCAATGGAGAGAGAGAGAACCTGAAGTGTTGGAGAGTGGAAATAAATGGGTCAGGGATGCTACTATTTTTTAATTGAAGTATAGTTGACATACAATATTATAATAGTTTCAGGTGTACAACATGGTGATTCGACAACTCTATACATTATACAGTGCTCACTGTAAGTGTAGTTACTGTCTGTCACCATGCAAAGTTATTGCAATATTATTGGTTATATTGCCTGTGCTGTACTTTTCATTCCCATGACTTACTTATTTTATAACTAGAAGTTTGTACCTCTTGGTTCCCTTCACCTATTTTGCCCATCCCCCGCCCCTCAGGTGCTATTAAGATATTTTAAATAGGAAAATTGAACATTTTTGCACTGATGTTTTTAAAATGTAGGCATGTGAAGACAGTTTAAAGTGTATAAATATAAGGTGGGGAACCTCAGTGGCTTAGTTGGTTGAGCATCTGACTCTATTTCAGCTCAGGTCGTGATCCCAGGGTCATGGGATCAAGCCCTGTGTTGGGCTCTGTGCTGACTGTGGAGCCTGCTTTAGATTCTCTCTCTCTCTCTCTCTCTCTCTCTCTCTCTCTCTCTCTCTCTCTCTCTCCCTCTCTCTCTCTCCCTCTCTCTCTCTTTCTCTCCCTCCCTTCCTCCCTCCCTCCCTCCTTCTCTCTCTCTCTCTGCCCCCGCCCCCCACTCATGTGATCTCTCTTTCTTAAAAAAAAAAAAAAAAAAAAAGAAAGAAAGAAATTGTGTGTAAGGTATACATCAGGAGGGAGATGGGCAGATTGGAGAGTGAGAACAGCGAGAAGATTGTTGGCTATTGTCCACATGAGAAAGGACATTCACCTGAACTAAGACAGGAACAGTTAAAATGGAGGTAATGATTTCAAAGGCTTTACACAGACAAAATGAACAAATCTTAGTAATGGATTAGATGTGAAGTGGGTGTGAGAGAGAAGGAATCTAAGATGACTCTGGGATTTCTCATTAACAGAACTAGACATTGATCTCAGAAATGCAGAGGTGTGTGAAAACAGTATGAATAGTATTGGTCATATTGAGTTTGAGGTGCCTGTAAGATATCTGGGTAATTTGACAGGCCTACAACTCAGGGATGAGATTGGAATGGAGGTAAAAATTTAGGAGCTATAACTACATGTAAGGTCATTATAAGTGTCAAAGGAAATGACATCCGAAAGTGCCAAACAGATCAATTTACCTAATGAATAAGTGGTAGACCAAGTTCTCCTAATTTTAACTTGGGTGCTCTTCTGGTCAATGAAGTATATTCCCATGACCAAATCACAGAGGAGATTTAAATAGTAGCTGGGGGTTGAACTTACATGTCTTTGAAATCTTTTCCAGTCCTGAGGATGAATGAGTTAACAAGTATAGTATGTGTAAAATAGTGCCTGGCACATATATGGATCACATAAGTGTTTGTGATTATTCTGTAAATCTGTAGAATCTTTGTAGTTTCTGTTAATTTGGATACCAGTACTATTTAGGTATATTAATACTGTTTGATTGTAAAATGCATACAGAAAAAGCACAATTAGCAAATATGAAAGCCATTATTTTATTTATGTCTTAATTTTTGTAAATAGGTTTGCCAGAAACAGTAAATGTGATTGCTTGGATAGAATTTTTACAGTTTCTTTAAAGATCTGGTTAAAGAAAATGAAGTTTGAATTTAACTGAAATTCAACAGGTTTTTTTTTTTTTTTTTGCTTAAAAAGGGCAAATAGACAAAGACTGAAATTTGACATGAAGATGACATTTGTATTGCAGGCTGTGCCACATTTACAGAAAATTTGGCTTAGGAAAAGTGCTCTTTGGCTGCCCCTAAGCTTTGATTAGCATCTGAATGGTGAAATGAAAAAAGATGAAAGCAACCATTCACAATGAGGAGGAAAGGAGGACTAAAGGATTTCCTGCAGATTGGTTACATATTGTAGATACGCCAGTCCTGGAGGATGCCTGCAGGAATCTGGCTGGCTACTACGCAGAATCCAAGCTGTGATGCTTGTTCTGCTGTGGTGGGCTCAGTGTTCCAGTTAAAAACACAGCCACTTGTATATTTCCTTGTTCTTCATTGATAAAGTTGGATGGTACATTGGGAGGATTAAATGAGATTATATGAAATAGCATGAAAATTCAGTACAGTGCTAGATGCATTGTAAAATGCTCAACCTGGATTAGTGCCCTTTTCTCTTTATTCCACTGTAAGCACTGTGATAGTTAAAATGCTGTTTCTTTTCTCAAATTCTTTTGGGGAAAGTATCAAAAAGATGCCTCAATTAGTTTAATGTTGCCTATGTTATTAGCCTGTGTTTCCAACAGAGTCTGAGGTAAAGTCGCGGAGTTCATGCTCTACCTGAGTACAATCCCAGGGTAGCAAAAGTGAGGGGGAAAAAATGAAGCAAGGTAGCCAAAACAGGACAGCAAATACATAGTGCACATTATTCATTTGTAAATATGGACATGTCACCAGGTTTGTCTCTGGATAAGCCATATGGAAACACTCATTTCAGAATAGTCTGTTGCAGAGAAGAAAGGAGAATAATGTATCTATTTCTTCTTCTTGTCTCTTGTCTGTCATTGGTCAACATTTGCCCCCTGTCCTATGGGTTTCTGTTCTTTAGCCCTCTTGGCAGCTACTGGGAAGCCACATACATGAAAAGTATTATGTGAAGTATGAAACATTAAACACCTATACTTTTAAACTTTTTCTTCTTGGACATTCAGGAGACAGCAATATGCATATAAGTGTTTATTGGATAAATATTAAGTAACTAAATATTAATCTGTATGATAGATTTTTTCATTTACAGTTATTTTGTTAAAAATGGAACAAATAGATGAAAAGTCTCAATTCTAACCCACTCAAACACATATGTATTAATACAAAATTTACATATTGAGAAATGCCATCTTAACAAATTAGTTTAAGAATTCCCAAATTTTATAATTCAAAGCATTCTTACTGTGTTTACAAATTTCCATTAGAGAATGCATTTCATTTCAGTGAGGTTTCAGTATGTTTAGAGTTTTCCTAATTTTTAAAAAAATAAGTGGTAATTTAGCATTGTATTTTAACTACTATTATTATCTTGTAGCAAATGGTTTTGCAAAACACAGAATTACCATAGTGAGTCACAATCTAAATTAGCGGTTTAGGTGGAGTAGGGTTTTACAGCTATTCTCTGTGTCTCTACACATATCTAGACATTAAACTGAAAAGTTCTTTGTCATAGTTTTATAAGCATGTGTAAGTTAGCATATAGGCTTGACTGCTAGAACAGAGATCCCAAACATCAGCTGTTTTACGATATGCTAGTTCAGGGTGAGGAAGGAATCTGCACAGTGTTGGGGACCCAGGCTGCTTCTATCTTTTCACTTTGTTGTCTCGAGGATATTGATCTCATGCTTATGGATGGAAACCACCATGTTTATATCTCAGCAAATAGCAGAAGAGGGAGGACATGCTCCTTTATTTTAAGGTACTGACCTGGAGGTAGCACATATCACTTGTTTGTTTGTTTGTTTGTTTTTTCTTTTTGTCAGAACTCTGTCATAGTCATATGTACGTATGTACATAGTCATATGTAGTAGCAAAGGAGACTAGGAAATGTAGGATGCCATATACCGGGCTAAAATTCCTAGTGCTATGGAAAAAAGAAAACATGGATTTGGGGAGATAGCTAACAGTTTCTGCCACATGCACTCTCTCTGCCAACCATGAAAAATGTCCATTTCCTCTCCAACTGTCATACCTGGATGATGTGAAGTCAGTCCTTTCTCTCAAGTTCTGATACTATTTCTTGTCGTTGGTGTATCTGATCTGAAAGCTAGTTTATCTGCCATCTGCTCACTGCCCAAATGCACATCCAATATACAATGGTAAAGTCAAGGCAGGGTAATACATCCAAAAGATACTGGTAGAGGAAAAGCAGGGTAAGACACTCCATTTGGAAAAGGGGAAGATTGGAAACCCAATAGTCACTCTGCAACAGTCAAATCCTGTGTGTAGGAATCATGAAGATTTTTATCCTGGTAGTTGAAGAAGTTCTTTGTTAGCCCTCCTGGCAAGCTTATCCCCTGCCCTTGGGGAGGAAATCACTTATTCTCCAAGATTTCTGGCTTTGTCCTTTGGGAGATTGTTTATTGTCTGTTATTGCCCATGGCCAGATCTAAAGTGGGCATTGAAAAGTATATCCTTTTCTTAGGGATGGATAGCTTTCTAAGCTGGCTTCCTGCTGGTGCAGGAAAAAGAGCCCAAGGGGTTGTCATTGGATTGAGTAATTACAGGCTTTTACAGTCCAGGTGTTATGTGTGTGTAATGCATACCTTCAAAAACGTATTGGATTTTATCCCTATTTGCGGTGATTAGTTCCAAGTGAGAGTAACCATAGTCAAACATTAATCAAGACATAGTTGTGTGCATTGGTTTGTTAGTTTTTTCCTAGCTAAGAATGCTGGATTTTATTTTATTTTTGTGTATTTATTTATTTGAGAGAGAGTGAGGGAGCACGCATGCATGAGTGGAGGAGGAGCAGAGGGAGAGAGAGAATCTTTTTTTTTTTTAATGTTTTTATCTATTTTTGAGACAGAGAGAGACAGAGCATGAGCAGGGGAGGGACAGAGGGAGAGGGAGACACAGAATCTGAAGCAGGCTCCAGGCTCTGAGCTGTCAGCACAGAGCCCGACTTGGGGCTTGAACTCACGGAGTGTGAGATCATGACCTGAGCTGAAGTCAGACACTCAACCGACTGAGCCACCCAGGAGCCCCAAGAATCTTTTTTTTTTAAGTTTATTTATTTTGAGAGAGCACAGAGCCTGATGTGGGGCTCGACCTCACGAATTCTGAGATCATGACCTGAGCCCAGATCAAGACTGAGACACTTACCTGCCTAAGCCACCCAATAGCTCTGGGAGAGAATCTTAAGCAGGCTCCACCCCCAGTGAGGAGCCCCATGAGGTGCTTGATCTCATGACCATGAGATCGTGATCTGAGCCCAAATCAAGAGTCAGATAGATGCTTAACCGACTGAGCCACACAGGTGCCCCATTGTACTGAAATTTAATTGTTGGCCTTTGTGCTCTGTAAATCCTCCAGTTTCTAAATCAAGGACAGTTACCTTGAGGCTTAGTGAGAAGGTAGTATCCTTAATATCTTCTTGATTGGCAAACTGGCTCTCATTGTCTGGCTGTAAATTCTTGAGTCTCAGGTTTATATCAGCTTAGGCTGTATATTCTAAAACTCACGTTTACCTGTGTTTCTTTGGAATATAAAAGAATTTGGCTTTTAAACCCCAGGAAGCCCCACTTTACCAGACCCTCAGTCAGTTGAGATTTCAAGCTATAGGTGGTGTGAACTTTTTTCTGGAGACCCAAATTCCCTTCCACATCTGCTTCATACTGTGTTATTTAGGCTTGAGCTTATATCTCTTGAAGGATTGTGTTGAAAGCAGCGAGAGATAGCCAGTACTTGCTAACATTCCCAATCACTTCATTCAAGCTAGAGACTTGGTTAGTACTTTTAAGGTACTAACATTGAAGATGGCAGTTTGACTAAATGTTTTGCTGGGTCATGGCAAGAGTTAGCTGCTTTTTGCTGTTTGTTCACCATCTGCTGTTCAGCCTCTAAGTCAGTACACCCCCCCGCTTCTGCTGGAGCGGGCATCAAATTCTACATTAGTTAGGACATGGGTTCAGGTGCTCCAACAAAGACCCTAAATTACAAGGGGCTAATCAAAATGGAGGTGATTTCTCTCCCAGTTTATAGCCTGGGCAGAAGTAGCCCAAAGCTAAGTTCTATTGTGTCGGGAATCCAGGATTCTTCTATTTTCTTGCTCCACCATCCTTTGTGTGTTGCCCTTGTCTACATGATCCAACACAGTGCACCACTTGGATCACTTCTGTATTCCAGCCATCGAGAAGGGAAGGAAAAAAAGGGAAGTCCCATCTCTTCCATTTAAGACTCTATTCTTCACATTAACCATAACTTACAGCCACATCTAGCTGCAAGGATGCTTAAAATGTGCAGAGTATCCAGATAAAAATTTTATTAAGAGTAAAATGTTTCACTAATAAGGAAAAAGGGGAGAATAGGCTTTGGATTGCTATTAACAATTTATGCCACAAAATATAGACTGTACATTTGGATCTTAAAAAAAACAAGAAGGCCAAAACTCAAACCAAACAAACGAAAACCAAAAACCTTTATCACTCTATCAAAAATTAATAGTTGGATAGTGTGATATAAAGTACAATACCCTAGTCATCACTGTCTGTATGGTATATAAATTTAACCGCCTTTGTAACAATTTAGTCTGCAGTTTGACTTCCAGAGGCTACAGTGGATATGCTCATGTGTATCACATTTGAGACTATGTGCTTAACAATTTATTTCTTCACCTGGGAATTTTTCCCCTCATTAATACTTAATGAGGTATGAAGTACAGAGTAGACCTAAAATAGCATTGAGTGTCCAGCATTTCCACCAGTCCCCTAACTGCAGAGAGAGAAAATGTGTTGTATACTTTCAAGTGGGAAATTTCTTTGATGGAGGCCTCAAGTTTTATCTACAAAATCGGTAAAAATTTTGTGTTTTACTCCATTTCATATGCCCGTTCTATAAATATGCTTGTTTTTAATATAAAAATGTGTAAATTACTTATTAAGTTTACCAAAGATAAAGTTGACAGTCCAGGAAGATGTACAGTATTTTTCCTGTGTCTTTTATGTTGATGCTTACCTCCTGGGTGTGTATGAAATAGTTGGGAAATTGGGTACTGATATTTATTTATTTTTTAAGTGTTTACTTATTCTGAGGGAGAGAGAGCATGAGAGAATGTGTGAGTGGAGAAGGGGCAAAGAGAGAGGAAGAGAGAGAATCCCAAGCAGGCTGTGCCCTGAGCCCAATGTGGAGCTTGATCTCACAAAGCATGAGATCATGATCTGAGCCAAAATCAAGAGTTGGACGCTTAAACAACTGAGCCACCCAGGAGCCCCTTGCGTAGTTGGATTTATAAAACACACACTAAATACTTTATTTGTATTCATTGGCAACCATTGATGAAATGAAAAAATAGGGCTACTGGAAGCAGTCATTTTCATGGCTGCTCCTTTCTTGTGTCCTCTTCTTCCTATTCCCAGTGGTTGTCTCCTCAGCCCTCTGTTTTCACATAGCTGATTCCTCATTCTTCAAGTCTCTAATCAAATGTCACATTTTCTGAGAAAGAACTTTCTTTAACCATGGCAGAGAGACTCTAATGTGACACCCAGTGATCCTCGCCTCCTGATGTTCATGTCTTTCTGTAATCCTTCTGCCTTAGTTCAGGAAGTGCTTGTCACTTCTTTTAGGCAGTAGAATTTGGCAAGGGCAATGGGATGTCACTCCTATGACTGCATTATGCTATATGAAACTTGGTTTTAGCAGACTGGAGCAAGAAATTCTCATGGTGGTTTTGAAGCAACAAGCTGTCATGTTGTGAGAAGACCACCCTGCTAGGACCTAAGCGTGGAATTTAGGAGCTGAGAGCTAGTTATCTGTTAACAAGAAAACAAGAACCTCAGCTGCAAGCAACTGAATTCCGCCAACAAATTGAATGACCCTGAATTCTAGCTAAGAACATTGCCCAGATGATGGCTTGATTTCAGCTTGGTGAGACTGAACAGAGGCCCCAGTCTGGACTTCTGACTGACAGAAACTGAGAGATAATAAGTGTGTATCATCTTTGTCCCTAAATTTATAGTAATTTTTTACACAGCAATAGAAAATGAAATATAGATGTTCAGAGTTCTGTGTTGCTTGTGGATTTTTTTCCTCCACATCCTACCTCCTGTCCTGATGGATGTGGCTATTAGTGGTTGGAGCAACCTTGTCCAAGGATCGTGGAGTGGGAAATGCAATCCAGAATACAATTTATAAGCTTTAATATCTGTTGAGCTGAGAGCTGTCTGACATCATCCCATGAACCACTGATTCTACTACTGTAGTGTGAAGCTGCTTGACTGTGTAATGTCTAGAAACCTAAGTTATTAGGAATCACACTTTAAAAGAATTCTGTTACATCTCTACAGGTAATGTGAGAAGGCTCTTTAGAAATGATAGATCTTATAATCATTATTACAATTTATTTTATTTTATTTTTTTAAAGTTTATTTATTTATTTTGAGAGAGAGAGAACACAAGTGGAGAGGGGCAAAGAGAGAAAGGGAGAGAAAATATCAACCAGGCTCTACACCATCAGTGCTGAGCCCAATGTGGGACTCGAACTCATGAACCCTGAGATCATGACCTGGGCCAAAACCAAGAGTCAGTCGCTTAACTGACCGGGCCCTCCCAGGTGCCCCTATTAGGATTTACTTTAAGTGAGAAACATTCTATTAGTAGAAAAGCACATGTTCCTTTGGTTGATTCCTTTTACCTTTTATTTCTTTTTCCTCAAAATCCTACCTACTCAAGAGACCTTTTAAATATCTTCTCCCCCCTGTCATGACTCTCCTTCCTTCCCTTTTCTTTTTTTTAATTTTTTTTAACTTTTATTTATTTATTTTATTTATTTTTATTTTTGAGACAGAGAGAGACAGAGCATGAGCAGGGGAGGGTCAGAGAGAGAGGGAGACACAGAATCCAAAACAGGCTCCAGGATCTGAGCTGTCAGCCCAGAGCCCGATGCGGGGCTCGAACTCACAGACCACGAGATCATGACCTGAGCCGAAGTCGGACGCCCAACCGACTGAGCCACCCAGGCGCCCCTCCTTCCTTCCCTTTTCTAATTTGGGGTAATGTCTTCCACCTATTTTATTGTTAGGCTTTGAAACTCAAGAGTCCTATATCAGCATTACCCGTAGGTTATTGGAAATACAATCTCATCTCTCACCCATACCCTCATCATCAGAATCTGTATTTTTAGAAGTTCCCCATTTAACTCATGTATAAAAGTCTGAGAAGTTAGGCTGTAAGCCTCTTTTATGGTCTTTAGTATTTGCCTCATTTCTTGCATTAAGTGATAAATTCCCAGGAGTCAGAAACCAAATTTATTCATCTTTATTTCTCCTGCAGTGCCTACCACTTACATATAGAGGTGCGGAAAATAATTTACACAATAAATTATTTGTTAACTTGAATCAACTCTAGGAAGTGTTCTGTTTTCTGAAAACTTTTAATTCTTATAGTTTCAAATATCTGTTATTTAGGACATCATTTTGTTGATAAAATGGGAACCTTTCTAATCTACTTACAGATATTAGAGCTTTGCAGAGAGGGGAAAGCTGATGGTTTAGAGAGCTCATTGTGGTTCAGAAATCTCTAATGACATTTTTATTCAATTGTTTCCTCAGAATGCATGAATGTAGTTCCCAGCTCTTTTAGTATCCATGCTAATGGATGAGATTTAGTTATTTCTCTGACCTTCAATTCAAAGAAGAGGATTAAGTGCATTCTGTGCATTTATCAAAGATACTTTAGTCTCTACTGTTTCTCTCTTACATTCATGAGCTAGAATATCTGAGAGAAAGCCAGCTTTCCTATATACCTCTCTTGCCCACTAGCCAGGGACCTTTTCACTTCCCTCTGATCTTGTTCTATGCCCTCTCAATTTTTTTCCAAATAAAAAATAAAGGTAATAGACAAATTAAACTGGTGAGAATTGAATAGGGAATGCTGTTTGCATGTTTCATTGCTGATACTTCATGAAAAAATATAAAGTTCTATGATAGTCAGCTGGATTTCTAAAAACAATCTGTAAAAAATGAAGCAAATGTATAGAATTTAACTATTAGAAAGATAGTTTCACTGATAGGTAATTTCATTCCACATGTTAATGTATGGGGTGTGTGTGTGTGTGTGTGTGTGTGTGTGTGTGTGTGTGTGGTTTGTTAACTGTTCATTTTTGAGGACTGCTAAAATAACTTTAAAAAAAAAAAGTCTCTTTATATTCTGAGTCCCAGTGAGACTCTTTCATGGTCAGTTCTGCCTCATAACAGTTAGCATGCATAATAGTTTAAGATATTAGAGTTGTTTCATAGAGTGAATCCAATATCTCAGTGTAGGCTTCTATAACTAGGTACTGTAGGCTGAGTGGCTTAAACAACAGATGTTTATTTCTCATAATTCTGAAGACTGGAAAGTCCAAGATCAAGGTGCTAGTGGAAGGCCCACTTCCTGGCTTGCAGACAGCCGTCTTCTTACTGTGTCTTCAAATGGTAAGGAGAGAGAAAGAGAGCTTTGGTTTCTCTTCCTCTTGTTATTAAGGACACTAATTTCATTGTGGGAGCTCCACCCTCATGACCTCATTTAAATCTAATTACCTCTAATTACCTCTCAAAGGCCCCACTTCCAAATACCATTCCATTAGGGACTAGGACTTGGACATTAGAATTTTGGGAGGATACCATTCACTGCATAGATATAGTATGAACATAATTAAAAACATTTTTTTTAACATTTATTTATTTTTGAGAGACAGAACACAAGTTGGGGAGGGGCAGAGAGAGAAGGAGACACAGAATCCGAAGCAGGATCCAGGATCCGAGCCATCAGCAAAGAGCCCAACGCGGGGCTCGAACTCTCAAACTGTGAGATCATGACCTGAGCCGAAGTTGGACACTTAACCGACTGAGCCACCCAGGCACCCCTGAAAATAATTTAAAAAATCTAAGGCTGCTGGGGTGCCTGTGTGGCTCAATTGGTTGAGTGATCACCTTCGGTGCAGGTCATGATCTCATGGTTTGTGAGTTCAAGTCCCACATTGGGCTTACTGCAGTTAGCTGCTATAAGTGTGGAGCCTGCTTCAGATCCTCTGTCCCCATCTGTCTCTCTGTCCCTCCCCAACTCAAGCTCTTTCTCTACAAAAAAAAAATCTAAGGCTGCTGAATCTGTTAAAAATGCCCCATTGTAATAAAGTCTTTTTTATTAAATACAAGGTGATTGGAAGTTAAGAGACATTGGTAGACTTGCCCTCTTGAACACGATTCATGTTTTTATTTTATTGGCAATCAGATTACCTGTAATTGTTCTTGGAATCATCACAATATGAAGTTTTTAGAATTTTAGAGCTGATGCACAAGGGAGCTTTAGGATTATCAAGTTCATCTCTCACTATATATAGGAATTTTCTCTACAACATTGGTTTTTGAATTTACTTTTTGAACTCCAAATTATCTTTTTCTTTCTAAAATAAAATCTTATAAATAAATAAGGAGCTGAATCTGCCATGTTTTTAAAAAATGTTTATTTTTGAGGGAGAGAGAGTGTTCACATGCACATGGGGAGGTACAGAGAGAGGGGGATGTAGAGGATCCCAAGCAGGCTCTGTGCTGACACTAGAGAGCCCAATGTGGGGCTCCAACCCATGAATCGTGATTTCGTGACCTATGCTGAAGTTGGATGCTCAACCGACTGAGCCACCTAGGTGCCCCTGAATCTGCCATGTGTTTTTTTTTCTCTTTTTCTTTTTTCATGTTTGTTTGTTTGTTTGTTTGTTTGTTTAGAGAGACAGAGAGCATGAGCAGGGGAGGGGCAGAGAGAGAGGAAGAAAGAAAATCCCAAGCAGGCTCCACGCTGTCAGCTTAGAGTCCAACATGGGGCTCAGTCTCATGAACTGTGAGTTCATGACCTGAGCTGAAATCAAGGGTCGGATGCCCAACTGACTGAGCCACCCAGGCACCCCTGAATCTGCCATGTTTTAAAGAAAGTGATGAAAGACAAAGCTTCTGCACCCTATGTCCACACATCAACTTGAAGTCTTTCAGGCAGAGGAACTGAAAATCAAGAAAGGCAATTTATTACAAAGTTAGATGATAAAGCCAAACTTAATACATTAGAGTCAAAATCCAAATGCATAATTTTAAAGACATTTGCTTCTCTGAGTAGTTATAACAAACAATGGACACCTTGAAACTGCTTACTTCTGATGATATGAGGGCTTGGTTTTCATAGGCCTATTTTCAGAGGAGCCCTGATTTCATGAAGGAACCTTAGGGGCTACTATGGGTAGGGAGCCTAGTGGTGAGGAATTCCTGGAGTACTTCTAGTAGAAGTGACTTCATTATAAATTTTTTGCATATTTGGCTTTAAGACTAAGATTATGTTTGGGAGGAGAGTAGGTGCTAGAAGTAATGGCATTATGTGTGTATATGATTTGAGAAACATAGGGTGAGAGGGTCTACTACCAAATAAAGTATAAATATCACCGCTCATCATTGCTTCCAAAGTTTGGTGCTAGGCTGGCATTGTGTTACAGTCTCTTGGAAGTTTAATTAACATATTAACTTACTAATTTAAAAATATTAAAAGTAAATAGTCTGTTTTCATGTACTAACTGATTTGGTCAGGATCTTGGTGGGAGACAGATGACACATTCAGACAAAATGATTGGGGGAAGTGTGGTAGAGGATGGGTTGCACTAAGGAAACTCTAAAGGATAAGGCAGTACTCTGTTGTGAGCAACACCTACTGTTGTAGATGTCCTGATAGGAGTTGTGGCCTTTGGTAAAGGAACATGGCCCACCAACAGGATCTGGTAGGAAGGAACCAGGTGAATGAATACCTTGACCTCATTCATGCTGTACAGTGTCCTATTGGCACCTCCCACTGCTAAACTGCACTGGAAGACTAAGAGAAGAGAGTCCGTTGTTGTAGCTCATGAAGTTTAGTCTCCTAGGGCACAGAGTATGGTGAGGATGGATGAAGAATTGATCTGGAGAAGAAGACTAAAAGACATTTGGCAGAGATCCAATGTGGCTTTTGTGTGCCTTTTGGTGGCATCTTTCATCTTGCAGAGGGTGTTCCTTTTAGAAGATAATGTTTTAGTTTGGATGCTTACTTAGGTGGTGTCATAACATTTATAAAACATTCCTAAATTCTAGCCACTTTTATTATCCTGGCGCTTCTCTGCAAAGATCTATGTTATGACTGGGAACAAATGCACTTCCTGTATCTTTGTCTTTGCTTTGCCTGAACTGACCTTTCTTTCTTCTCAGCCTGGAAAATTCTAATCTCCTCTTAAGATCTAGGTCAAATATAATTTCTGCTGAAGATTTTCCTGTAACTATCGTATTCTCTTCTGACTAATCTTTATTCCATTTCTTCTTTGTATACAATATTCCATTGAACACATGCTTAATTTTCTTCCAGCTCTTTGTTTTTTTTTTTTTTTTTTCCCTCTCTGATAGCTACCTTTCTCAGGTTTTTGTTCTTGTTTTTAAAGTCCTTGCTTTACACACTGTTTGACATTTATTGGGGATTTGTTGACTCAAAGAAGTTTTCTGATGTTCTTGGGTTATAGACATGCTACCATGGACAGCCACCAGCAACAACAGAAATTTGATGAGCACTTTGAACAGTAGGTTGGTGGGTCATGTCATCACTTAAAGTGTCCCTTTTCCTTATTCCCTCAGTTTGTTGCAGTAGAAGGTCTTCAATTTTGGGGATAGAGGCTAAAGAAGAAAGCCCAGATTTTCTAAAAGTATTAATTACAGTGATGTAGAGGATTAGACTTTTCTCTAAATCCAGCATTTGGCTACTTTCTTCTTTATTTTGTCAGCCTATGTGCACTATTTCACTGTAGTTCTCTGAACATCTGACTGGTACTTAACAGAGAAAGTAGCATTTGAGGCTTCCCCTTATGAAGTACTAGTTTCCTCACTTATGAGAAAATATTGTTCAGTGTGCTGTATCCTTAGTTGAATCATAGGGATGAAAAGGTATGAGACATGGGAGTGGAAGTAAGAGAAGTCAGTGTTCCGTCATTCTCCATGCCCCACCCCCCAACTTTCTTTCTCTAATTAGCCAGTGGGGAACTGTACTTGAGGGCAATAAATCTTTGTTTTTCTAAGTGGCATTGCAAGCCAGAGACTGAGTAGGTTAGTCTAGGAATTGCAGCCCCAAACATTAATGCATATCTTTTGGTGTTTCTGAGTGAGAATAAACGAGTCAGGTGGACCACACAGAGATGAGGCCATAGGATGCATAGCTAATTATACAGATTAGGATAGGATTTCTGAGTAATTTTTAAATGTGATTCATCATTAATGGATTAAAAAGAAATGAACTTCTCTCCATTTCTTCCATTCACATAAGAGTATACTTCCTGGTCCCAGGTACATACTGCTGTGCTTTATTGTTCTTAAGCATTTTACAGAATTAATCTCTTTAATGGAATTACCGAGGTGTGTTTCTTTCTTGAATGTCTTGGAGAAATACCTTTCTTTCCACCAATTATCACTGTAATTTAAGATCCATTTCAAGAAGGGGAACTTCTTTTTGTGAACCTATGTTACTTATTATTTATGCCATGGCTGATCTCTTAAGAAAACAATTCAGCAAGGCCACAGATGGTCTACAAGTTCCTATGATTTGTCAGAAACTCTCTTCTAGAACAAAAGGTAGAGGGTTAGAGTAGACCCTTTGTTAATGTGTGCATACTAACTGGAATGGAATTAGGAGAAGATCAAAAAAGGGACCAGAAACTCCAGTGGCTCTGTTGTGGTGGCAATGGGATAGCTGTCCTGATTTTTAAGAAATGGAAGGTAGGAAATTAGTAAGTTATAGTTAACAGTAAAATATCAAATTGAACACTGGTAAGTAGCATCCAATATAATGATCATCCAAAACACTGACAAATGAGAAAAAGGCAAAGGATCTGAACAGTAGACAGATTTATTGGTGTCATGTAAGAAGAACAAAGGTGTTAACAAGGTGCCAAGTGTGCTACTTACAGATAGCTGTGAGTAAAAGAGCTACACAAAGTGGGAATCAGGTCAGATTATTGAGTAAACTGGAGAACTACCACAATCAAGTGGGGATGAGATCAGAATAACTCAAGCAAAAAAAAGAAGAGATAGTTTACAAAGACATTTAGGTAATGGAAAAATTTGTCACATTTTTGAAACTGTAGATTAAGGACATCAGTGTATTCTGACAGAATAAGAGGTTAACAATGGCCAAATGCAGAAAGGAAGACATTTGTGTGTTATTTCCCTTCTGTTTATAGGGAAAAATAAAAATACCTTGACCAGTTAGGAAAAGAAAGGCTTATTTGTTGTGATGCCTTTAATAAAACAGAGACAGAGGGATAGAAGAGGTAAGGGATAAGAGAAAGTCTGGAAGGTACTGCAAAACTACTTGTGTTTAAAAATAGAGGTTTGGGGTATATGGGTGGCTCAGTCAGTTAAGTGTCTGACACTTGGTTTCGGCTCAGGTCATGATCTCACATTTCATGAATTCGAGCCCTGCACTCTGTGCTGATGGTGTGGAGCATCACTCTTTCTTCCTCTCTCCCTGCTCCTCCCCCACTCACACTTTTGCACTCTCTCTCTCAAAATAAACAAACTTAAAAATAAATTTAAAAATATATAGGTTTGATTGCCAGCATGTTTGGACTTAGGTTAATGAGTGATGTTAGAAAAAAAAATGGTGATTGCACAAGTCCTAGGGGGTATAAATTATAATGGCATACATTTATTTATGTAAATCAGCACCCTTCAGTAACTATAAACCATTGATTAGTTATTTGTCAACATTGTAGTCACTAGCATTTAATCAAATTTAATTCAGAACAAGACGAAAATGTATTATAATAATTTATTTCCCCTTTTAAAAAAATATTAAGATCAGGCTTTAAATTTTTTTAATGTTTATTTATTTTTGAGAGAGAGAGAGAAAGAGAGAGAGAGAATATGAGTGGGGAAGGGGCAGAAAGAGAGGGAGACACAGAATCTGAAGTAGGCTCCAGGCTCTGAGCTGTGTCAGCACAGCCATGAGATCATGACCTGAGCCAAAGTCAAACGCTTAACTGACCAAGCCACCTAGACGCCCTAATTTATTTCCCCTTTTTAAAAAAGACTGTTACTCAGGAACTTGGTTCTCTTCCATTCGGATTGAAGTTTCTTTATTGGCTATATGGAGATAGTAAAAATGATGGTAATATTGAAAGGATAAAAATTCCCATTTTGACTTCTGTATGACATGTTAATATGAATAGCAGGATAATGAGGCTTGGTTGTTTATTGCTATGAAAATGTTAACTTTAGGGTTATGACTTTTCATTGCAAATGGAGGTATAACATTATTTAGCTTGATTGTCTTTGCATAGCAATAGATATTTGTATATTTGTATGTATATGTTACACATATATATCCAGGTCGTGTTCACTGATGCATTATACCTCTATTCCTTACCTAATAGTTTTACATTTAATTGTTCCTTAAAGACTCAAGGCATCCACAGGGTGTTTTGAAAAATATGGCAATAGTTTGGGAAGCCTAAGAGAAAATCATGCATACCACATTGGAAGGCTCAAATGGATTTAAAATGATAAAGGTGCCTTACAAAGGGACTGACCTGGAGAATTTTCAAGTGGTGCTGTAGCAACAATAAGAACAACACTTTATCTGTACATAGACTTTGCCACATATTATCTCATTTGTTCAACATTCTTTGAGGTGGATATTACAGTCATAATGGTACCATTTTTTAGGTAAGGAAACTGAGGCTAAGAGAGTGACTTGCCAAAGGTCCTAGTTAGTATGTAAGACATGTGAAAGTGTGAGATTCTATCCTATTTATAAGTTAACAAACTAGTCTGTTACTGTGTCATGTATAGTGGCAGAAGCCACAGATTCCTGAGTTAGGACAGAGCATTGTAAGCTTCATGATGATTTGAACTGCTTCCCAATTATCCCGCTTCCTCAGTTCATGGAGGCAATACAGGTAGGCCTGTTACATGGATGTCTTGCAAGCCATAGGGCATTGAGAAACACAAACTTGGGGATTCACTGATTTGATAGTAAGCAGGAGCAAGCTACCTCTTTGTCCAGTGGAAGGTATTATCCCTAAAGGTCGCTTGCAGTAAAATGCAACTTTGAGAAATGATTCTTTTTTTTTTTTTTTAACGTTTATTTATTTTTGAGACAGAGAGAGACAGAGCATAAATGGGGGAGGGGCAGAGAGAGAGGGAGACACAGAATCGGAAGCAGGCTCCAGGCTCTGAGCTATCAGCCCAGAGCCTGATGCGGGGCTCAACCTCACGGACCAAGAAATCATGACCTGAGCTGAAGTCGGATGCTTAACTGACTGAGCCACCCAGGCACCCCAAGAAGTGATTCTTAAAGAGAGCAGTCAGGCTCTTGTATTCTTGGCATACCCGGCAAGAATGTGCAAGGATGCTCTGGTCTCATGGTGGATTGCCTCCTCCAACAGTATGTGGCAGAATTAAACTTTAAACTCCATCTTTTTGAATTTGATGACTAAAATTCTAGCTGAACAGGTAGCAACTATAAGCCCCTCACTCCCACCCCCATATATTTATCTTCTTCTTTTTTGGTCCTATCAAGAACATCTTGAAACTAGTCCTCTTGGCTTATTTGATATACTCAGTTACTGAAACCAGTTATTGTTACTATGAAGGTAGGAACAGAAAACAGCCCAATTTAAGGAAAACTTACTGGTCCTAGTTTCAGAATCTCCCCTAATCCTTACTAGCTACTGCCACTGCAAAGAGCTGTGTTTATGTTTTTATGAATGAAGTTCCTTGTTCCTATGGCACATGTGTATTTGCTATAAAAGTTGAAGGGAATAATAGAAACCATAAAGAAATAAGGAACAAGTGGTGTAACTAATGGTGGATATAGGGGAAGAAAAGGTTGTTTATTGATACTTCTTTTAAGTCAGGATTTTTCTTTCTTTTAAAGTTTATTTATTTTTGAGAAGGAGAGAGAGAGAGAGAAGCAGAGAGAGAGAATCCCAAGCAGGCTCCACACTATCAGCATGGAGTCAGACACAGGTCTTGAACTCACAAACCATGAGATCATGACCTGAGCTGAAATCAAGAGTCAGACGCTTAACTGACTGAGCCACCCAGGTGCCCTAGGATTTTACTTTCTTAAAGGAATAATTAAAATAGAATTTGAAGTTAGAAAGGACCTTAGGGATATTAAATCTAGGTTCCCCATCTTATAGATTAGAAGATTCAGACACAGAATGGTTGAATAACTGTTCAAGATCAGGTTTCTAGTGACAGAATAAAGTGATGTAGCAATGTTATTGTGATAGTCACATGCCTGGTAGTGAAATGTTCCCCCCTTAACTAGAGCAGTTTATAGGATTCAGTTAATAAATGTTTGTTACATTACTTTGTTTTTATAATTGAAGAAGACCTATTATCTGTCCTCAATTCATTTACTAGTAGAGCAATAAGAATTCAATTTGATACCTACTATTCTAAAGTCATGTACAAATTGCATAGATTAATTCAAGCTTGGGGTGGTCAGGGGAAAGCTTTATAAAGGTACAGATGTTTGAGCTAGGTCTTGAAAAATGGTTTCTGTGCAGAGAGATGGAGGTTTGGCATTCCAAGCAAAACAAAAACCACATACTTTGGAATGGTGAATGAAAGTATATAAGTTGACCAAGAAATGATCAGTGGTTGGATGTAGCTGGATGTAACTAGAATTGAAAATGGAATGACAGGTAGAATATAGATTAGGAAAATATTAGATACCATGCTAAATAACTAAGACATTATGGGGAGGAAACACTGATATTTTAAAGGAAGTTGGCATATGAGGTGCAAAAGAAAAAGATTGGTCCAGTAATCAGAATGAGTAAAAAAAGGTCCTGTAAATTAGACTGGTGAGGTAGGATGAAGACTAAAAAGGGTCCACTTTATTTAGAAATGAAAAGTACCTCTTTCTGAGCAGTTTCAGGAGAGTGTGAGAGCAGAAGCTAAAAGGCAACTGTATGCCAAGGGAAAAATTTACATGGGGGAAAATGGAGATATTTGTTCATGTACTTTTATCTTAAAACTAAATAATGAACATTTGTATCATATTCTGTTTCAAGCCTTGAATTTTTACAACTAGGTACAATAAATTACTTTTCTGTTTTCTGTATGGCTCTTCATGGGTTTTCCCTTTCAGACCCATTGGTCATTGGTCCACAAAGGATAAAGGGTCTGTACCTCATGCTAAGAAAAAAAGCACATTCTCTAGCAAAACTGTAGCTATTTTCCATAATTGCCTTACTCTGCCTACATTCATTTCCAATGCATCATTTTTTAAAAAAACCTAAATAGAGATAGATCATCTCTATTAGCAAATTAATATTATAGGTAGAACCCACATGATTGTTGGTCTTTATAATATAATGTTGCTATATACTATGAGAATATCTTACTCTAAATATTTATGACATAGGTTTTATGCATAATTGTTTTCCTTTAAGAAGCAGATTCAAATGTTATCTACTTATATAATACACATTTTGAAAAACTTGCAAGGCCGTGTTACTATTTCTTAGTGTTAATGTTAACCAAAATGTTAACACTGATTATGTCTTAGTGTTGGGATTAGATGAATGTGTTTAATGTTCTTATTTTTATATAAAAATACTAAGAAATGAGGTATTTCAAAATATTTAATAAATGTCAGATTCTGTTTTTAGTCTGTTATTTCCCAGAAGGGTTGATATATTTTGTTTGTATATAATTTCAAATTATAGTTTTGAGATTGAAATTTGTAGCTGGGTGAATTTCAAACTCTTCACATTATTAAAGTAGGTGAATTGGCATGGGTTAGAACTTCATGGGAGAATTCTTGACTTGAGTATAAATTTAAGGAGTTGTAGTGTTTAAAATACTAATATCTGAAGGGGAATTGAAAGGGTGAATATATTTCTAACCTTTGAAGTATAGTCAACCTCCAATTGTCTACATGTGTAGGAGACTATCCCCTTCTAGGTGGGAGTTTCTCAGACTTGCCAGGAAACTGCCATTTGCCTGGATCCAGCTGAAAAGAATCCCACCCAACTTGGTGGTTTTTAAAACCACTCTCCGCTCCCATGCAAATGGGTGGAACTGCACATCATTCATGCTTCAAACACAATCCTCCTTGCCATTAGCAAGGATAAGAATCAGATGAATAGAGTTTAGGAGATTAAGTTCTGAATGGTATTGACATTCTAAAATTGGCTGTCATATCTGCAATTCAAATAGCATCTACATTCCTTTGTTATGTTAAAATGAAATTAAAAGTATCTTAATAGCCAAATAAGTTAGCCTATGGTTATAATAATTTACTTAAAATTAATGAGGCACTGATTTCAGATAGTAGCCCAGTGCTCATTTTCATTTAGACAGTTTGTGTTTATTTTTATCTCTTTTATTACATGGGATTTGTTAAGCTTCACAGAACTGCTATAAAGAAGGGAGAGAGCAGAGTCCTGGGGGCATGAGGTCTAGAGAGAAAGCCTGTGTTCACATATGACTTTATGTTGGAATGCAAGGAGCAAAAGCTTTCCAAAGATGTGAAATTTAATTTTTTTTTTTTTAATGTTTTTTATTTTTATTTTTGGGACAGAGAGAGACAGAGCACGAACGGGGGAGGGGCAGAGAGAGAGGGAGACACAGAATCGGAAACAGGCTCCAGGCTCCGAGCCGGCAGCCCAGAGCCTGACGCGGGGCTCGAACTCAAGGACCGCGAGATCGTGACCTGGCTGAAGTCGGACGCTTAACCGACTGCGCCACCCAGGCGCCCCGAAAGATGTGAAATTTAAATAGAGACTGAAAACATGTGGTGTTCAGGCTGGAAAAGGAGTTAGGAATTGAGAGGCTGGGGAAGTGTCCAGGAGAAGAGAGCAGTATATTTGAAGGTAGAGAGAGCATAGCTTGTTAGTAAAACTGGTTAAAAATAAGCCATCACTGCCACCACTATCGACAACCAAATCCTTTATTTCAGAGATGAAGCAAGGCAAGAGGAGAGACCGCAGAGGGATTTAGGGATGTACTGAATGATTTTAAGCAAGGTAGTGACCTGATCAACTTCATATTTTACAAATATCACTGATACTGCAACATGTAGAACAGATTGGTGGGGGAAAGAATTGACATAGGCAGGCTAGTGAGGAGACTTGCAATAATCCAAGTAAGAGATAATGGTGGTGTTGATGGGGAAGGAAAGAAACTGGTGGGCTCTTGACTATTTCAGAGATAATTAATAGTTCTTGGAGATCAATTAAGTAGATGGAATAGGAAAGGGAGAGTAATTGAGGTTGACTCTCCTATTTTTAGCTTGGCATCAGTCAGGATGGTGATTCTCCCAAGGAGGTTGGGGATTTTGTTACAGTTTTCATACCATGATTGGATGAAGTAAGATAGGAAAAAAAGAGTTTGGAAAGAAGAGACCACTCATCAAGAAAACATGGAACCAGGAAGCCAAAGCTACTACTACATTAGCTGTTTCTGGTTGTAGCTTCATGTAAGAAACCCCTTTTTAATTTGTTATATCATTTTATTTTTATAGCAGTACATAAATATTATTTTCCTTTCCCCCTTTTTAATAATACAGTATCCTGCAGTCAAATAGTGTTAGATCTAAAAGAAACCTTGGAAATTATAGTTTCTATCCCAGATGAGGAAATTGAAGTTCTGAGAGAAAGACTGCATGATAGCTGTGGAGTGACAGAAGTAGTTAAATCCAGATCTTCTAATGGCTACTCTCTTGTTCTTTCTACAGTATCTAGCCAGCTCCATGTTGATTATTGTGTTCCATTAAAACAAATAAGTGAAATTGAAGACTTGATGAAAGAAGAATAGCATTATCACAGAGGAAAGAAAAAAAATACATAAATGTATTGTTAGCACATTTTTTTTTTGTAGTATGGAATTCTATTTTAGATAACCAAGGTTGCAGAAATTCAGTCCCTTCTCATTATTATCTTCCCTATCATTCCATTGACCTTCTATCCTGATGAACCTGAAAGGGTTAAACTTTAGGCAATCTGGACTTATGTTTTGTTTTATTTCTATCTAGTAAATTGATGAACCCATTCCACTTCTATCGACCCCATTTAAAAAAAACAAAAACAAATTCAGATCTCAAAAATTAAGAATGTGGAACCAGATTCCTTTAAAATCCTTTCTTTGGTCTGTCTTTATCATTTTATGTTTTCCATTGCTGGTTGTCTTTACTTTCTCCTTAAACTGCTTCTCTTTCATCATGGCAAATAGGAACCTTTTAAAAAACCTAGGTACAGTGAGTGATGTATATGTCCAAGATAGTCCCTTTTATAGATTAAATATAATAGGGCCATATTTTGGTTTGTTCTGTTAGCAACATATCACCATCTTTACTTTTCTTCTTTGAAAATAGGCCTTGAAATCAGAAAGAGAAGCAGAAGAGGAGGGTCCTAGAATCTGGAGCAGATGGGGGTGGGTGTAGGGTGGGTATAATGCTGTGGTTTTCCCAATAGCGGGAGGATACCCTAGGAGATGTGCTTGATGATTTACTGGGTTTTGGAGAGAAGATAGTGGAACTTCTCTTTGTATTCCTCTTTAATTTCTTTCTTTACAATATTCTGCTTTTGTGTATATCATAATACATGATATATCAATACAGTACATGCATATCATTTATTATGAATATATATACATATATGTTGTTCTAGTGTGCTTCAGGATGTTAAGCTGACAGAAGGAAGTGGTTAAATAAGTTTGGAAACCATTGGTGAGGAATTTGCAAAAAAGATAAGTCAAGGGCATCAAGATAAAGATTATATTTTTAATTTTTCACTTTTGGGTATTGTTTTCCCTGGAAATAAAGAGAAGAAATTTAAAACAAAAACAACTAGACACAGCATTTTGGAGGCAGAATTTATTTAACTGAATCTTTACCTATTACAGAGTTATGGAAGAGTGTTCACCCACAAAAGTATTTAATTTTAAGATTAATTTTATTCTTGTTCATGATTTTTGGGGATTGTCAAGTAACTCATTCTGAAATAGACTCAGTATAATTAATTTATTTAAACTTTTCAACTGAAGGAACAGTAGTAGATTACATTAGTGTTTTAAAAATATTTGGCTAGGGGCGCCTGGGTGGCTCAGCGGGTTAAGCGTCCAATTTTGGCTCAGGTCATTATCTCCCAGTTCGAGTTTGAACTCTGTGTCAGTCTCTGAGCTGTTAGCACAGACAGATCATGTCCCGCTTCAGATCCTGTGATCCTGTGTCTCCTTGTCTGTACTCCCTCACTTGTGCTCTGTCTCTCTCTCTTTCTCAAAAAATAAAATAAATAAAATAAAATAAAATAAAATAAAATAAAATAAAATAAAATAAAATAAAAAATAAAAAGGTTTGGCTAAGAATTTTTAAGTCCTTTTTTTTCCAGTTTTTTTTTCCAATTCATTTTAATTAATTTCTTTCCCTGATTATTTCTCACAGAATAAGACCACAACTTGCCAAAGAGAAGATTGAAGGATGCCATATTTGTACATCTGTCACACCAGGAGAACCTCAGGTCTTCCTAGGGAAAGATAAAGCTTTTACTTTTGATTATGTGTTTGACATTGACTCTCAGCAAGAGCAGATCTATACTCAATGTATAGAAAAACTAATTGAAGGTTGTTTTGAAGGATACAATGCTACAGTTTTTGCCTATGGACAGGTAAGTACCAAATTATTTTCATAGAAGCTATAACTTCGCAGAAGTGTCAGTTCAGTTGCATTTTTAGTTTTGTTTCTTTAAGTTATATTATTACACTAAGCATGCATTTTTCTTTGTTCTTTTATTCAGACTGGAGCTGGAAAAACATACACAATGGGAACAGGATTTGATGTTAACATCATCGAGGAAGAACAGGGTATTATTTCTCGTGCTGTTAAACACCTTTTCAAGAGTATTGAAGAAAAAAAACACACTGCAATTAAAAACGGGCTTCCTCCTCCAGATTTTAAAGTGAATGCCCAATTCTTAGAGGTAATAATCTAAGTGTGTCATTAGTTTCCTTTTACATCTTATCCTTAAGACCATAGCCCTTATGATTTTATACTCCCAGTTTGTAGTATAGTATTTGACACTTAGTGCTTGATAAATGACATCTGAGTAAACTAATAGGTAGTAGTAATAGGTAGTAGTAACAATAGATAATAAGTAATAAGTATTCATGTTAGTATTAAAAGTTATAAACACTTGACCAGTGTTCATACAATAAAACAATTAATATTGTTTATTTCAGACTCTATCTTATAATTACTGTTATACTGTAGGTAGGCTCACAAAGCTCTGGGAACTCAGTGACTAAAAAGGAGGGAAGGTATGTGGAATAGTGAATTCAGGCTGTAGCACTAGCTGGGCTGCAAAAGCTGGTATTCCTGCTAGGATGTCCATAGATTGGGGCAGGTTTCGATTAATTTAGGGCAGTCTAGTGTGGTGGGAGGGACATGACAGTAAGAGGACATCTAGGATTTGAGCACTATTGCAGTTAGGTGGATGGCAACATTATAATTCTAGGTGCTCGGTCCAAAGAGGCTTCTAGTCTAGTTCTAGTCTAGATTACCTGAGCTAATCATTTTGATCATTAATTAAATTGTTCAGCATTATATAGCACAAAATAGAAAATGTAATTCAAATTTAACGTCAGTTATCTTACTGCTGGTTTTAATGGACATCCCAATTTAGTAAAAACTAAGAATAATGTAATTATTTACATTATGTATTTCTGCGAAAAGAAAGGTAATAAATAGTGGAAAACAAAAAGACATAGCGTTCTTGTGTCTTCCCTTTCACCCTCCAAAATGTTGTTAGGCATTGTGACTTTAAGTATATCATTAGAAAAATAGGTATATGAATCCTCTTCTAAGGTTGTGGGTCAATCTTCTTAGCCACTATTAATACAGAAACACTAATATTGCTGACCTTGGAAAAATACTAAGTGTTAATTTTTAGATACAGTAAGAAATGTGGTAGGGCAACAGGAAATATTTTTAACTGAAGTGGTAAAAATTCTTAAAAATTTCCCTAAGCTTAGGATTTTTCTGCATTTGGTATTTCTAAGTTTACTTGTATTTATAAATATTTGTTTATCTCTTGCAAATGATTAATAGATCATTTTAGCTAGTCTTCAACTCATTAGTCATGATTAAGTCATTTACTTTTCTTACTCTTATAAAGAAATCTGGCACTTATTTGTATTTGTAATAATAACACAAATTTTTGTTTGTATTATATTTATTTTATTTATTTATTTGTATTATTTTTATGTGTTATTTTAGAGATATGTTATTATGAAGACATTCTAAGATATGTTTGAAAGATATGCACTGTATGTTAATAACCATGAGACAATTTCTGCTGAAATTAAGCTTATAATTTTTTTTGTAGCTATACAATGAAGAGGTTCTTGACTTATTTGATACCACTCGTGATATTGATGCAAAAAATAAAAAATCAAATATAAGAATTCATGAAGATTCAACTGGAGGAATTTATACTGTGGGAGTCACAACACGTACTGTGAATACAGAATCAGAGGTGACATTTATGTTAAAGTTAAAATAGAGCATATTTAATTTTATTTGATATCAACTTTATTGCTAGTTTGCTTAAGATCAGGATATGAAATTTATATCCTTATATGTAATATGGAGTTAAAGTCTTGTCTTCTTTTCCAATATTTATATCCAATTTATATCAGGATTTTATTATATAAAATGTCACAGTTATGGTAAAGTCAGTACATTTATCATAGCATCAAAAGAATCTAAGAGAAAGTTTTCTTTCACAGACAGAGAAAGAGAGTTAGATCATTGAAGGTGGACAATGAGACCCCAATTTTTTTGTACCTTTTGCTGCTACATATGTAGGACTATATCATGGTTCCTAAAGGGAAACTATTAAGAAAAATTACAGAAAAAATATTTCAGGAGAGGATACAGAAGGGCCTAAATAATTCAAGTTGTTGCTCAGTTTGTTCCAAAGTGTTCTTCTGTAACAGTTTTGGAATAGAAGCTGCAGATGTCAGCAAATGACAAACAATGGAATCTCAGTGTTTTCTCCTATTAAAAAAATAATACACTATTATACTATAAAGTTCAGCTCAAAAAGTGCCTGTAACTGAAATAATATGAAAATCATATGGTAGGTTGGGACAGTAGCTCCGATTTCTGATCATATGGTATCATGTTTAAAGATTGTTCAAATAAAATCTGTCTTTCCCTTTTCCAGATGATGCAGTGTTTGAAACTGGGTGCTCTATCCCGGACCACTGCTAGTACCCAGATGAATGTTCAGAGCTCACGTTCACATGCCATATTTACCATTCACTTGTGTCAAACCAGAATGTGTCCCCAGATAGATGCTGTGAGTTTTTAGTTCTAATTTCTTAAACTTGCAGGCTTCGTTTTCCTAAACATCCACATAAATCCCAGGAGAGTACACTTGAACCAAATTTAGTTTGGCTAATTGTTCCTTTTCCTTTTTTTAATTTTTTTAAATTAAAAAAAATTTTTTTTTAATGTTTATTTTTTTCCGAGTTAGAGAGACAGAGCATGAGTGGGGGAGGGGCAGAGAGAGAGGGAGACACAGAATCCGAAGCAGTCTCCAGGCTCCAGGTGGTCAGCACAAAGCCCGATGTGGGGCTCGAACTCACAAACCGTGAGATCATGACCTGAGCTGAAGTCGGACGCTCAACCGACTGAGCCACCCAGGCGCCCCTAATAGTTCCTTTTCCTAATGAGGTGTCTTTGATCCTATTCAAACTGAAGCTGGCCAACTGTGTAAGATTTTGAAATAAAAAATTGGTATGTGTCTGCAGCAACCATAAAGCAAGCTGTGGCTTTATGGTGATGGATGTAGTCATCTGAGACCCTTTCCTTTTGAGGACTGTGTATTACAGGTTTCTCTTCATCAACATAAACAAAGCCTCAGTTCATATCAGCTGGTTTCTGATTGTCAAGCTCCTTTCTATCTTTGTCTAGCCTTCTAATTGCCAGTAGATTTTTTTTGCACTTACATTTATTTGGCTATTTGCCTATTTTTCAATATTATATGTATTAGAGGTATATTTATATTTAACTTATTTAATATATAATATGTTTAATGAGGGCAAGGTGGGGTTGGAGGATATTTAGTGTCACATTAATAAAATATTTTTTATTATATTCCTCAATTGCAGGAAAACGTGACTGACAATAAGGTGATTTCTGAATCATCACAGATGAATGAATTTGAAACCTTGACTGCAAAGTTCCATTTTGTTGATCTGGCAGGATCAGAAAGACTGAAGCGTACTGGAGCTACAGGCGAGAGGGCAAAAGAAGGCATTTCCATCAACTGTGGACTTGTAAGACTGAGACTACAGCTTTGTGTTGAGAATATATCAGGGCTTTTCTATTGTCCTTTCCCCTTTTGTAATACATAATACCCAAGTGGAAATCCTTCATACACTGAGCTGAGAAATGAAAGTTACAGTAAACTTATAAACTTAGGAGTAATGTACTGAATTCTGATCTCCTCACATTATAAGCTTTTTTTCTTCAAAACATTGCTAATTTTCAGGGCGCCTGGGTGGTTCAGTCAGTTAAGTGTCTGACTTCGACTTGGGTCATGATCTCACAGTTTGAGAGTTCAAGCCCCATGTTGGGCTCTGTGCTGACAGCTCAGAGCCTGGAGCCTGCTTCAGATTCTCTCTCTCTCTCTCTCTCTCTCTCTCTCTCTCTCTCTGCTCCTCCCTGACTCAGGCTCTCTCTCTCTCAAAAATAAACATTAAAAAAAGATTTAAAAAATTATAAAAAAAAACATTGCTAATTTTCATGTGTGTAAATTAGTGGGGTTAAGTTTTATGCCATATATGCAGAAAAGAATACATATAGTGAAAATGATTTTTAAAATTCTTCCCACCTTTAGGGGCCCCTGGGTGGCTCAGTCGGTTAAGCATTAAGCATCCGACTTTGGCTCAGGTCATGATCTCACAGTTGATGGGTTCTAGCCCCATGTCGGTCTCTGCCGACAGCTCAGAGCCTGGAGCCTGCTTCTGATTCTGTGTCTCCTTCTCTCTCTGCCCCTCCCCCACTTGTGCTCTGTCTCTCTGTCTCTCAAAAATAAATAAATTTAAAAAAAATTTAATTCTTCCCAACTTTAAAAATTTATTGTCAAAATTAATATTTTAATATTCAGTATTAAAGTTTTTGCTAACATTTATGACAGTCACTTTATTTTTGGAATTACAATCAATTTTTTTAAAGTAATGATTGTTTTTAAAATGAGAACTTCCCTAGATTATATAGGAATTAGTTTTAATACCATGCCACCTAGTGGTGTTTTTCGTTGCAAAGCACCTTGTGTGTGCTAGCATAATGCTTTTGTTATATGGAAGAAAAAGTTTTAAGGGCAGGTTTTTGTATAATAAATCTTTTCCTGTTGACTTCATTATAAAATGGACATTTGTTCCTGTATAAATGTAATAGCATCCCTAAACTTCTGTGATGTAGACAGCATCGGGTTCTGTGTTTTCTGCATTGTTTCTTTCCCTCCCTTCCTACAGCTGGGGACTCCAATCAAATGGTCCTATTTTGCTAGTAATTGCAGCCCCTTGGTGTGGAAATTAACAACCAAGGCTGAGTAAAGAGAGCCAGACCTCCAAACTCCCAACACCCAGCTTGATGCTTCCATCATATGGTTGAATGTTGTGTGAAAGGGAGTCACCTGGATCCTGGACTTTGCGTATTGATCTGAATTTCTTAGGAAATAAATACATAGTGGAATTGCCATTTGTGGTGTCAGGAAAAAACAAAAGTCGCTGATCTCTTTTCCTGTTTAGGCCACTGAAGCATGTTCAGATGTATCTGGTAGAGTTCCAGTGTGGCCAGTGGTTAGAACTGAAGCTTCTCTGGAAAAGGGCCTCTAAGACTCAATGTAATACTGATGTTGGTCTCTGCAGGATCCACTGGCCCTGACAAAGACTTGGTTATGGCTCTTTGCCTTACTGAAGGCGGGTGTGACCAAAGTGGAGGACAGTGCTTATGCTGTAGGTGCTAGTTTAGTTTTAGTGCAGTAAGAAAAACAGTAGGAGCGGCAGGAGGTGTGACTAGACAGTTTAATAATTTGACCTACTTTTAAAATATTGGGTGCTTAGCACATAGATTCATTGTATTTCTTAAGACAGCTATACTTGTGTTAGGAACACCTTGTTCAGAGAAATCATACTGATATTTTTGTTATGCTTGAAGAAGATTTTGTCTTACCATAAGGAAGCTGTATTACAATAAGAACATTTCATGAATCTGTTGAACTAACTAAACACTTTATTTCTTCATTGAGTTGAGAACAACTTGAAACATGAATTGACAATTTTCTGGGGATACAACCTGATGCTCTTATAATTCTAGGGATGGTTATTCGTCACCAATTTTATAGCATTTCTGTTTTTAAAGAAAATCCCTGAGTAGAAGTTTAAGTATTTGTGAGTTACAGGTATATTATAGTCTAAATTTTGAGTGGTGTCAGTTTTTAGTAGTTAATATAGAAAACTTGGAAGTATACTTCATTTTTCAAAATACAAATGTGAAACAAAACCAAACATAGATGTTCTCAGTTCTGTCTCTGCATTATTCTCTATAAGCTTTTTTATTTAAAGGTGTTATAATTACTAAAATTTTATCACTTTCTTCTCTCTCTGTTTTAGTTGGCACTTGGCAATGTAATAAGCGCACTGGGAGATAAGAGCAAGAGGGCCACCCATGTGCCCTATAGAGATTCTAAACTGACAAGACTGCTGCAGGATTCCCTCGGGGGGAATAGGTATGCAAAAGTGATTATCCTCCATATTCCTGAATTTCAACTACTCATTAATTTTAAAGTAAATTTGTAAGTTGATTTGTGACAATCGTTTTTATTATAAAGCAAATTAATAGAATGAGGAACTAATAATTTGTAAGTACCTAAAATGCGTGAGTCCTTTTGTATGTGGTTATTTCACAGAATCCTTAATAACATCCCCTGAGGTAGTGTTACTGTTCCTATTTTACAGAAAAGGAAATTGAAATCCAGAGAGGTTGAGTCATTTATTCCAAGTCACTTGGCTTGTAAGCCTAATAAAATTTTGTTGAAAAGTAAATGCTGTCTTTTTTTTTTTTTTAATATATGAAATTTATTGTCAAATTGGTTTCCATACAACACCCAGTGCTCATCCCAAAAGGTGGCCTCCTCAATACCCATCACCCACCCTCCCCTCCCTCCCACCCCCCATCAACCCTCAGTTTGTTCTGTTTTTAAGAGTCTCTTATGCTTTGGCTCTCTCCCACTCTAACCTCTTTTTTTTTTTTTTTTCGCTTCCCCTCCCCCATGGGTTTCTGTTAAGTTACTAAGGATCCACATAAGAGTGAAACCATATGGTATCTTTCTTTCTCTGTATGGCTTATTTCACTTAGCATCACACTCTCCAGTTCCATCCACGTTGCTACAAAAGGCCATATTTCATTCTTAAATATGAATGCCACGTAGTATTCCATTGTGTATATAAACCACAATTTCTTTATCCATTCATTGCCACGTAGTATTCCATTGTGTATATAAACCACAATTTCTTTATCCATTCATCAGTTGATGGACATTTAGGCTCTTTCCATCATTTGGCTATTGTTGAGAGTGCTGCTATAAACATTGGGGTACAAGTGCCCCTATGCATCCGTACTCCTGTATCCCTTGGGTAAATTCCTAGCAGTGCTATTGCTGGGTCATAGGGTAGGTCTATTTTTAATTTTCTGAGGAACCTCCACACTGCTTTCCAGAGCGGCTGCACCAATTTGCATTCCCACCAACAGTGCAAGAGGGTTCCCGTTTCTCCACATCCTCTCCAGCATCTATAGTCTCCTGATTTGTTCATTTTGGCCACTCTGGCGTGAGGTGATATCTGAGTGTGGTTTTGATTTGTATTGCCCTGATAAGGAGCGACGTTGAACATCTTTTCATGTGCCTGTTGGCCATCCGGATGTCTTCTTTAGAGAAGTGTCTATTCATGTTTTCTGCCCATTTCTTCACTGGGTTATTTGTTTTTCGGGTGTGGAGTTTGGTGAGCTCTTTATAGATTTTGGATACTAGCCCTTTGTCCGATATGTCATTTGCAAATATCTTTTCCCATTCCGTTGGTTGCCTTTTAGTTTTGTTGGTTGTTTCCTTTGCTGTGCAGAAGCTTTTTATCTTCATAAGGTCCCAGTAATTCACTTTTGCTTTTAATTCCCTTGCCTTTGGGGATGTGTTGAGTAAGAGATTGCTACGGCTGAGGTCAGAGAGGTCTTTTCCTGCTTTCTCTTCTAAGGTTTTGATGGTTTCCTGTCTCACATTCAGGTCCTTCATCCATTTTGAGTTTATTTTTGTGAATGGTGTGAGAAAGTGGTCTAGTTTCAACCTTGTGCATGTTGCTGTCCAGTTCTCCCAGCACCATTTGTTAAAGAGACTGTCTTTTTTCCATTGGATGTTCTTTCCTGCTTTGTCAAAGATGAGTTGGCCATACGTTTGTGGGTCTAGTTCTGGGGTTTCTATTCTATTCCATTGGTCTATGTGTCTGTTTTTGTGCCATAAATGCCATCTTTTAAGTAATTACAAAGTAATTAAATATTGATAACTTTTTACAAAGTTTTCTAAAATTTGGTATTTCTTTACATGTGGAAAACCTGTTTTAATGTTAATTGAATGAAGTATAGGATGTTTGCTGTTTATTAATTTTGCCAGTATCACTGATATTCCTTTTTCCATACTTTGCATCATTCTGATATGTTTTGTCAGCTAAACTCATTCTTCTGGTAATTCATTCCTTTTCATAAACATTAACATGTTTGCTTTATAAGTGGAAGCATTTTTGGCATTTCAGTTTAATCATAGTGTAAATCAACAAGTTACAGACAACCACAGTGAAGCTTCAATGTTTTCAATGGTCTGACACATTTATCGGAAAGATCATTAGATGCTGTAAAATGACCTGCTAATTAGACTTGCAAACTTCATTTTTGAACAACTGTTATTCAGAGAGTTTTGATAATGTTAAATCTACGTAGATTTAGGGGTAAAGTTCTGTTTTATAGAATTCAACAGTATTATTTTTATATGTCTTCCTTTTATGTAGTGTTTGCATTGTCTTACCTCATTTGTCTCCATGCATATTCTGTGTATGGGTGCAATATTGCTTCCTTTGTTGTATTTTTCTTTTCCTCTATATTCTTAGGCTGACCTTTAGTATCACTCTGGGTCTTAAGACACCAGTTTTTGTTTTTTCAGCCAAATAGAAGTTTTTCAAGTTTACTAAATTGTAGCTCTTTCCTATATTTATTTCTTAGCTGTAAAACAAAGCAGAGCTGATAAATGTCCTCCCCTTATAATTTTCAGTACTTTCAAGTACTTCAGTACCTCCGAAACTTTGCTTGCCCTGTAAGCAGTCTGAGATATTTGCACTGTGGGCCTTGAATTCCTCTAGAATTTAAGATTGGCTGCAGCTAAATACAGATTGGCTACAGTCTCAGCTATCTCCCACCCATTTCCATACTGAGTGCTAACTCTTCAGTAGAAAAGACCCCTTCTAAGTCTATCCTTAGTGAGCCTCAATTCCTGCTTAAAATTTTGAGGTTGAACTTCTAGTAAAAGCATTATATTTTGTATAAGGCTTAGTGAACAGAATAACTTTGTTTTGTAAAGTCTGTGCAAATTTCTCTTTTTAAAAAAACGTTTATTATTTATTTCTTTTGAGAGGGAAATAGAAGAGGGGGGTTGGGGGGTTGGAGAGAGAGAATCCCAAGCAGGCTCTGTACTCTCGGCACAGAGCCTGATATGGGGCCGATCCCATGAACAGTGAGATCATGACCTGAGCTGAAATCAAGAGTCAGAATGTCATTCAACTGAGCCACTCAGGTGTCCCTGTACAAATTACTTTTAAAGAAAAATTAGATCAAAGGCATTTTGGGAATAAGTTGCATTTATTTATGTGTATAATTTAGTGACTTTTATTTTTTTAACTGAAGCTGGCTGTCATAAATTTATAATGTTTAATATAACATTACCACAAATTTATAGGAAAGATTTTGAAAAATACAGAAAAATATAAAGAGCAAATGAAAATAAATTATATTTCTATTACCTATAAGTAACTACTGTTAATACTGTGATGTATTTCCTCCCTAATGTATGATATATGATATAACATGATAAAATAATATATAAGATATATAACATAATAATCTATTTAATTGATATGGTTTCCTTTAAAACAGAGTTGTGGTTTTATATAAACTTTAAAAATAAACAGGTTTAATGTTTTCTTTGAATTTTTCATAAATACAACCATTCTTGAAATTTGTATCTTTGGGATTTTATTTAATATGTGATCTTTTCCTTATATAATAGATCTTAGACCCTCTCATTACTGGCTTTCACCATTCTTCTTGAGCACTTGATCCCAGTGCTTCTTAAAATATTTGTGAAGGGGACATTCTTCTATCCCACTCCTCAATTTGTGGTGGGTTAGTACTGTTCATGATTGTAGTCAGCTTGCCCATTTATGACTTACCATGTATGTTCAAACACACTTGAACTCCATTCAATATACCATCATTGATTACAGCAAGTTCAAATGTTGTAAAAGTCTAAAATGTTTACTCTCAATTTCTTTATGTATTGTGAACATGTAACAAATAATTTTCATACTGGCACCGAACTGGGACTGCACTTTGAGTAGTCATGCTCTCTAATCAGTGTCTGTAACCATCACTCTTGCTTGATTACCTTATTTTCTTCACCAAAAGAAAGAGCTAGAGATGCACAAATTGTTTTAACTTTCTGACCTCCAATAAGTAAACATTATGTATATGTGACACACATCACAATTACTAATGACTTACTAGGTTCCAGTGTTACACAATGTATACTGAGCAACAAACCTTGACCCTTATCCTTTAGCAGTTTAGGGTCTAAGGATTGGGGTCTATCAAATTTAAGTAAAATAATAATAAAATCAACAAAAAAGAGATACACAAAAGATATGAAGAAAAGAAAGAGAGTAGGCTGAGGATTGAATTCTTGGACTAGATGATACCTGAGTTGAATCTTGAATAATAGTAAGAGTAAATAAGGATGAACAAGTATTGACAAAGGGAAAGAGATGGGTGGAATGGAGCCCATTTTAAAAGGGTTACTATGAGTGCTATGTTGAGATTATTAGGGGAAGGTGGGAGTGGAAGCAGACCAAGAGGCTACAGGTTAGAATTGATAGGCATGCATTTCCTACCCAGGTGGGTGAAGTAATTCCTTAACTGCAGTTCCTATACATTTTCCAGTTAAGTGTTTATTATAATCGCCATGTCTGTTTCATTGACAGACATAATAGCTGGGCATACCAAGCATTTCACTATCCCATTATTTGGTTGGCAAAGTATTTCATCATGACCATAAAGTACACTTTTCCATTTTTTTTTCTGTGTAATCTAGCTGAAAACTCAAGGAACTTTGACCACTCAGTCACAAATGAGGTTTTATATTGTAAAACATGTGGATATACTAAATACTCTTCTTGTTCAGATGATAGTATTTTATGTAAATTTCTTTACTAATATAAAAATCAGTATACCAGTGATTAAATAAAAAGAATAAAAATGGGGGCACCTGGGTGGCTCAGTTGGTTAAGCATCCGAGTCTTGATTTTGGCTCAGGTCATGATCTCATGGTTTGTGAGACTGAGCCCCACATAGGGCACTGTGCTGACAGTGCAGAGTCTGCTTGGGCTTCTCTCTCTCTCCCTCTCTCTCTCTGCTCCTTCTCCACTTGTGCTCTCTCTCCTCTTTCTCAAAATAAATAAATAAACATTGAAAAAACCACTGAAAGTAAAAAAAAAAAAGAATAAAAATATAAAATCCTGAAATATGAAGTAAGTAATGAAATAAATGGTTTTTGAATGTTACTTGTCATATTATGGGTAGGTTGACTTTTAGAACGATTTGTTTGCATTGCTTCAGAAATATTTTGTAAAGAGGTGTGAAATATATGCACTTACACTTTCTCAAAGTATTTTGGGTAAAAGAATGATAATAAAACCTCATTTCCCCCAATTTTACCTAAGTAAAAAATCTTTTTCCTTAAGATAGTCTTAAGGCATGAAGGGCTTTTAAATTTGTTTTTATTTTTAAGGTAGTAGTATCAATCTTTTGGTATCCTAAAGAGAAAATACTATTCAAATGGCAGGATATTAAAAAAATGCTTATTTCAGCATTTTACTTTTATCTGTAAACCGAATTATTCTTTTTAACTTTCAGCCAAACAATCATGATAGCATGTGTTAGCCCTTCAGACAGAGATTTTATGGAAACCTTAAATACCCTGAAATACGCCAATCGGGCTAGAAATATCAAGAACAAGGTGATGGTCAATCAGGACAGAGCTAGTCAGCAAATCAATGCACTTCGTAGTGAGATCACACGCCTTCAGATGGAACTCATGGAGTACAAAACAGTGAGTGAATGGGTTTGACTTTGCATTTTGTGGTAGATCTTGCAAATGCAGTGGTGTCTTTTTGTGATGGCTTGTACATATATGTCTCTGGAGTCTCTTGTCTATCAAAATAGTGACTTCCTTCCTTTTGGAGATCAAATTCTTTAGTTTTCCTTGTGGGTGACCTTTATTATTGTTCAGTATATCAACCTGACCAACCTCTTGTTTCAAAAGCCTTCTTACTTCATCACTTTCTTTAGTGACAGATGTACCACAGAGGGATGTAATAGAGGGAAAAAGGTCTCTTTTGCCTTGAGGCTGCTAAAACAAAAGGGCTCTTCGTTGTAAAAGTGCTTAAACAAAACTCTTGTATATTTAAGACCCCTCAACGAACCAGGACGTGTTTTCCTTTTCTAGGGTAAAAGAATAATTGACGAGGAAGGTGTGGAAAGCATCAATGACATGTTTCATGAGAATGCTATGCTACAGACTGAAAATAATAACCTGCGTGTAAGAATTAAAGCCATGCAAGAGACAGTTGATGCATTGAGGACCAGAATCACACAGCTTGTTAGTGATCAGGCCAACCAGGTTCTTGCCAGAGCAGGTATGTGTGTAAGATGGGATGAATGAGGGATTAACTCTTGGAGAGCAGGGAATATTCTTTGTGGTCATTAATTACTTGGAATATTTAAAGTAGAAATATCAAACTGTGTATAAACAGTCTGAGATTTTAAGTTAAATACTTAATTTGTAAATAATACAAATACAAATTGTTTCTTGAAGAAACAAAATGTACACTTTGCTTTAATATTATTTTATTGTCTGCTTATGTCATTAAGAGTAGGAAATCTGTTGTATGAATTGTATATTAAAGCATTATTGTTTTGTTTCCATAACTTTTCTTTTCTCCTATTCTGTTTTGTTGAAGTTTTTAATTCAAAGGAAATTCTAAAGTTCATATTTTATCTTGCAGGTGAAGGGAATGAGGAGATTAGTAATATGATTCACAGTTACATCAAAGAAATTGAAGATCTCAGGTGCAGTTCATGTTCTTAATATGTAATGCACATGTTTTGGGCTTTGCAGTGTAGCAGTATTGCTGTGTGTTAAGCATATTGTTTAGTAACTGTTCACAGTGATATCACAGCCCTTTGATGAGGTTAACTTTAGGAGAATAGGTACTTATCTTTCCCATAATGTTATATTCCAAACTACTTTTCTCTTTCCTCTTCCCATATTCTCTTTCTGTATTATCCTCTTCTCGTTGAGAGCTTACCCAACCTGACACACAGGATGGGCATAACTCATATCTGTGAGGTTACCTTTGGTGCTTTCACTCCCTGTGCCTCTTTCCCTAACATTTGGGAATGGTCAGCATAAATAAGTCATTTCTAATTTTTTAAATCTGTTATTATTCTTATTCTTTTCTACTTCTCCAGCTGTTCTTTGTGTGTGACTCATTGAATCCTGACCAATTTTCCTGCCTCTCTGGTACACACAGAGGCTCCTCCAACACTCAGTTTATACAACATAGTACAAATGCTCACTGTATGTGAGGCACCATGCCATGGACTGAGCAACTATGACATTAACAAGGAGTTTACAGTCTAGGTGGGGCGACTTACATAAATAGTAAATGGAATGACAGAAATTAGTGAAAAGAACACCCACACCTGGTGTGGGAATGTGGAGAAGACCACTGAATTCAGACTTGGGTAGTACAGGTCAGAAAGCAGGTCAGGGATACAATTCATTTCTATAATATTTTCAGGTTCCATGGTCCGCTGTGATGGCTGAGCTACTTTCTCTTGAAGTAAAGCTCCATGGAGAGCATCTAAGGAGCTCAGATCTCATTTCTGCTACCCACTTGCAGAAAATAACCAAGTGACCAGACCAAGTGGATATCATCTTTCACAGCCACCCTAACACTGTCCCATCTTGTATTCGTGTGTTCTTTCTCTTTCCTTTGAGCTGTTTTAGAGATTCTCAGAAACAAGTGCTGTTTCCATTGTTTCTGCCGCCACAAGGCACACTGAATCCCTTAAGTGTTTTAAAGAAGTGAAAACAGAGGTGCCTGTGTGACTCAGTTGACTGAACATCTGACTCTTGATTTTGGCTTGGGTCATGATTCCAGGGTTGTGGGATTGAGCCCTGTGTCAGGCTCCGAACTGAGCGTGGAGCCTGCTTAAGATTCTCTCTCTCTCTCTCTCTCTCTCTCTCTCTCTCTCTCTCTCTCTCTCTTCCCCTCTCCCCCTCTCCCCCTCTCTCCCTTTCTCCCTCTCTCCCTCTCCCCCCTCCCTCTCCCTCCCCCTCCCTCCTTCTCTCTCTCTCTCTCTCTCCCTCTCTTCCTCTCCCTCTCTTCCTCTCCCCCCCTCTCCCCCTTTCCCCTTTTCCCCTTGCGTTCTCTCTTTCTCTCTCTAAAAAAAAAAAAAGTGAAAACAACTAAGATATCTGATGTGGTTGTAAAGTTACTCAAATAACTGTTACTTTTATTTGGTAAATATGTATCTCTAAAGTTTACCTTTTTGGTGGAGACTTTTGGGGCATTGGGTCCTAGGTCTAGTCAGTAGCTAATCTGGACTTATAGTTTCTATCCTGTGTTGGCAGTGCTCTTTCTTGCCTATTTCCCAAAACTTAGTTTCTGACCTCACTCTGTAGACCCCGTCTTTACCATTCCTTGAGACATAACTGATATCTCTTTGAATTCTTGAAGATTCTCTTTCTCTTTCTAGGTTGCTTCTCTTTATCTCTTTTATTTCTTTGGCACTGGTCAACTGTTAAGGCTAATTCTAAGCTCTGGTTCTTGTGCTCTGTTTCTTCTCCTCCTTCTTCTTTTTTTAAAGTTTTAAAAATTTATTTATTTTGAGAGAGACAGACAGAACAAGTTGAGGAGGGGCAGAGAGAGAGAGAGAGAAAGAGAGAGAGAGAATCCTAACAGGCTCCATGGTGCCAGCACAGGGCCTGACGAGGGGCTCAAACCCACAAAACTGTGAGATCATGACCTTAGCTGAAATTAAAAGGCAGATACTTAATCAACTGAGCCACCCAGGTTTCTTCTCTTCTAAGGACATATCTAACCTAGATTTCACTTTAAGACAAATGGCTTGACTAGTGTCATTATTTCTTACAAAACAGAATCGTTTCTACTCCATCCAGTGGCTAAATACAACATCTAATATCTTCCTTTTTTAGACCATTCTTTAAGCCATTTAGAAAACAGAGATGACTCTTAGGCTCTGAGTTCAGTGATCAAATCTTTCTTGGTGTAAGTTAATAGTTTGTTGTGCTTATCCAGAATTCTTTGATGGCTCTTTAATTAGGTGTATCCCACTCCTGAGGGTAGTCTTCTAGAATTACAAGACTGCAATTTACAATTTAAAAATAATGTATGTATGGAATAAGCATAAATGAGCTTTGAATTTAAATGAGATTACCTGGGTTGATATTTAAGCTTCTATTTATTAATAAGTGTGTGACCTTAGGCAAGTTACCTAACATCTCTGAGCTTTAGTTTGTTCATCTCTAAGAATGAAGTAATACTTGCTAGTCTCCAGGAGTTATCATAGGGCTCAAATGAAAGAAAGAACAGGATTTCACAGTCTAACACGGTCCAAGTTCTCATATCGTGTTTTTTCTACTAATTCCAACTCCAATCCATATTTCTTTCAAAACTTTTTCTTCAGAAGGCATTTATTCACAACTCCTTTAACATAATGCACATTTATGTTGATGCTTTGCCACTTGGGAATGTTTATATTTTATATTTTAAATTTTATTCTAGTTGTAAAACAATACTAATTTCCTTCTAATAAATTTACATGTCCCATTAGTTGTTGTGAAATAATAATGGGTACTAATTAATTAATTCTTGGTTTTGGGGGGTTTAAAATTTTTGCAGAAAGTTTTGAGAAGATAAGAAAGTATAAAAAAAAGTCATCCATATTGGTACCATCTGGTAGATCTGATGTTAACATTTTGATATATCTCTTCAGTGTTTTTTTCAATGCATTCTTTAGCAAGATTTAACTCAGGGTAGATATATTCCTTTGCTATCTTTTCTTTGAAATGTGACAATATATTATGAACATTTTTAAATGCTGTTAAATAATTTTTTAACATGATTTTTGCATGATTCCATGAGGTACTATTTTGACATTGTAATCTATTTATTTAACTAATCTACTATTTGATAATTATATCATTTCCAACTTTTTGATAACAATAGTTATTATTCATTAAATACATTATCATTCTGGTAGGGAAATGTATTACTTTCATTCCCATTTTACTAAGGAAAGAGTAGAGGCTTTTAAAGACTAGTAGTCCATGATCAAGTGAGTTACAGAGCTGAGATGCAAACCCTCTGTCTGCTCCTTCCTAAAGAGGTCTGTATACTTCCCCTCATGACTGACTGCTTGGTTTCCTATTAAATGAAATGCAGGAAGCAGGGTGGGTTGGTGAGTGGGAAGACAAAGAGAAGGAAAGAGAGAGTTGCTATAAAAAAAAGCCCCAAGGGAACTTCTGCTAATGTGTCATGGGCTTTGTGGAGTTGGTCCCTGAGGGGTTCAGCTTTTATCAGTACAAGCATTGAAGAAGCATTGAGTATACGCCCACTAATGCAAACCTAGATCATTACAAAAAAGAACTTGTCCGATTATTATAAGAATGAACCGATACGAGGCAGGACATTATTGATAGCTAACTTATTATATTTTCATTTATTCTTAACATTCATTATTATGTACCTGGGCTATATTAAAAATACAGAAAAGTGTAAATTTTGACTTTGAGTTTTTATAGTTAAACTGACTTCTTATAGTTAGGTTATGCTCTTAAATAAAAACATGACACCATCATATTCAGAATTTTCCTTAAAATAACTTTGAGATCATTTAACCTGGAAGTTTGTACACAGAAACTTAACCATTTTAAAATATTGTATTGTTATTCTTCTCACATTTGACACCAGACACTGATTTGAAATATATATTCACTGACGTATGTACACTGTGTTTATAGCTGAATTCAGCAGTCATGAATAATTTTGGTAGACAGTGAAAAAGCACAGAGCTATGTCTTATAGAGCTTACAATTGCAAATTAATCTAGCATATTTCTCTGAAATACTTGGATAAATGGTAAAAGTGCTTTGCAATATAGTTTTGACACAGATACAGTAATAGTACTTTCTCCTTACAGCCCTGTGTCAATCACCCTTGTGCCAAATTGACCTTGGAAATCTATTATATTGAAGTAGATAATTACATTCTTGATCGTTTAAATGAAATAGAAATAAAGGACTGGTCTAGTGGACTCTGAATCCCTTTTTGTTTCAAGAGTCCAGCTCTTTTAGAATCTCATCATTCTGTGTTTTTTTGCATATTACTGACAGAACATACATTATTCTCCTGTCATTGTTAGAACTGCTTGAACAAACAAAAGAATGTTTTCAATTATCAAACTCAGGTTTCCTTGGAGATACCATCTTTTCCCACACCATGTTTAGGAGCCAGATGTCTTTCAGCCAGTTAGGGGCAAGTTTGACTAACTATTCCTTACAAAGATTTGGAAATGCTATTATAGCATGATGAATGAGGAACTGAAAGAAAGGCGACCATGCCGCTTGTAGATTTTAAGTTTAAATGATGGGTTGACAAAGCAAGATCTCTAGTGCCTACTGGCCAGAATGCAACTAATCTCATTACCATTGGCACTTTTGAGCACTAAGAATGTTATTTCAAATTTATAATTACTTATTCAGGGAATTAAAAAAATCTTAAACATTAATGTTTTTGAGCACATTTATTTTAAAAAATGCTACCTTGTAGCAATGTTGAAATACATTTTGGAAAACTTTTTGGCATACAAAACAGCATATTTAAAATGTTCCCCAATTAATTCCTAGAGTAGTCAGATTTGTAGAGACAGAAAGTGTAATGGTGGTTGTGAGGGGCTGGGAGGAGAGGGAGATGAGGAGTTAATGCTTAATGGGCAGTTGAAGAAGATGAAAGAGTTTGAAAGAGTTCTGGAGATGGATGGTGGCCATGGTGGCACAACAGTGTGAGTTACTGTGCTGCAGACTATACACTTAGAAATGGTGCAGGTGGTAAAGTTTATGCTATGAATTGTATTACTACAATAAGAAATGTTTCTTGTTTAAATATTTTTATTCACTAGGGCAAAATTATTAGAAAGTGAAGCAGTGAATGAGAACCTTCGAAAAAACTTGACGAGAGCCACAGCAAGATCACCGTATTTCAGTGGATCGTCAGCTTTCTCTCCTACTGTACTGTCCTCAGACAAAGAGACCATTGAAATTATAGATCTAGCTAAGAAAGATTTAGAGAAGCTGAAAAGGAAAGAAAAGAGGAAGAAGAAAAGGTAGTGTTATAAAATCACTGTTATATGAATCCCTGTTTTTCTTACTTTACAGAATATCTTAATTTGCAATTACAGTGAGTATACATAGTTTCACAGTATATTAATGAAAGAAATGTCATTTAAATTAGCTGACAATTGCAATGATATACTTTTAATTGTTGATCTCTACTTGTACGTAAGAAAAATAAGTTTAATTATAATAATGTAGTGGATTTTTAGACTATGACAAGGTAAAATTTCTATTAGAAATTATTTTATGGTTTTTGAAATAGCTGCTTTTGCATTCCACTCATCTTTTCTGCAAAGCTTGTTCTACCATTACAACTCACTGTTTTCATTTCTTTCTCATTTTCTAATGCAATTAAGTAGTCTCCTGGATATAATCTGATTCCTGTCTAGATTAGTTTAACTAAAGGCTAAACTAATCCATCAGACTGTCATTTAATGTCATTTAGTCTCTTCAGTATTTTCTGCAGGGCTTCTAATTTGATTATGTCAAAGTTATTTATGCTATTTTAGGCTTTTTGAATCTTTCAGCAAGGAGTCACTCAGCTTTTCACCACCGTTCTAGGCTTTCTTTTCGTTGCATCCTGATAATATCTTCCTCTGAAACCAACTGGGCGCAAAGAAGAGGAAAATAAAAATTTGACCACTTGTAATGTGTGGGTGGTTAAATAGTCACAAATTCTTTATGTGTCTACATACTGATTCTGTGGTGCAGTCACATTACCTACTAAACATATTTTGGATATGCCAGTCAAATTAATTTTAAGCACTTTTGGCTAGATATTCAAAAGTGGGCACAGCTATCAAATGGTTTGTTACAAGAGGCTTGCTTTGTAGAATTATTATTGACATTTAAACTGCTTTGCTCAGTCTACTTAGAAATTTTTAGGCAACCAGGCATTTCTTCCTTGAACAGTCAGTTGACTAAGTAATTGGAGGTTTAAATTTTTCAAATTAATTCTGCTGTGGTGTCCTTGAGTTAAAAAGGAATGATTTGAATAATGAAAACAAGGAGTTACACATTTATGGTTAGGAGGCATTGCAACTGAATTTGCATTCTTAAGATACTAATGTCTTAATAGGTGTTTTTCATGGATGACTGATTATGGCAGCATTAAGATACATAATGATTAGCTTTAATGCAAGGCTGTTAAAAACAAAACCGTGATCACAGAATTATATGATCCAACATACTGCTTGAGTGAAAATGGGGCTTTTGCTCATGACTTACTATTTTCTTGTATAATTCAGTTCTATAGTTGGTCAAAATATCAAATGGTTTGATTTGTTTTTAAAGGTCTTGGTGGTTTGTGTTCATAAATAGTAACTATAAGCAAGGTCTGTTTCTCAAGGTCATGAGCTGATTCTGCTCTTTTGTTTTGAGGTAAATTTAGAGATGTTACCATAATCACCCGTTTGGTATGAATGATGAAAAATAGGGATTCCAATAGAAACCTAAGTTGTTTTTGACATGTTTATAGTGATCATAGGTATCCTAAAATAATACTTCTTTTTTTTTTTTTTTTTTTTTTTAAATTTTTTTTTTTTCAACGTTTTTTATTTATTTTTGGGACAGAGAGAGACAGAGCATGAACGGGGGAGGGGCAGAGAGAGAGGGAGACACAGAATCGGAAACAGGCTCCAGGCTCCGAGCCATCAGCCCAGAGCCTGACGCGGGGCTCGAACTCACGGACCGCGAGATCATGACCTGAGCCGAAGTCGGACGCTTAACCGACTGCGCCACCCAGGCGCCCCCTAAAATAATACTTCTGATAGAGGTTATCTTTGTGACAGTGCAGGGCAGTAAGCATTTTGATTATAGTACTAGAAGAAAAACATTTTATTATTAAGATTTGTCCCTGTTGCTTTTAAGATAAAAAAAATTAAACAGCTGTTATTTCAAATTGAAAAGTTGATAATTTCAGTGATTATGGTAGATGTAGTAATTATTATGATAAAAATAATAGCAGATATTATTGCTAAGAAGACCTCATTGAACAAATGTATTTAAACATAAGAACCCAAGTGAAAAAATAAGTAATTTTTTAACAAAAAGTGATATGAGATTAAAAAATTTTTGATGGGGAAAAAAACTAAACTGGATAAAGTAAATTTAGAGGTAGTGCCTTAATTACCTGTAGAAAAAAAATGAGTGATAGCTTAGAATGAGAAAAACAAATTAGTAACTCATAATATGATACTTCAGAAAAGGCTTCATAAAGCATTTTCATATACATGCTATAATGTGTCTTTGTAGAACTAAAACCTACATAATGTAGTATGAACCGAGAAAGGAAAAATTTTCTTGCAAGCCATAAACTGTGTGAAAGCCTTTAGAACCAATTTATGCATTTATATTTATATATATTTATATCCATATAGTAAATTTAATAGTTTTTCTTACCACACTCCATTCAAACCTTGTTGTGGATTTAAACATGAAAATGAATACTGTTTTACTTAGCTTGATTAAAGCATTTCGTTCATCATTGTTAACTTTGCTGTAGATCCCAATAACTTTTAGGTTGCATGTAATGTAAATTCCTATTTTTAAAATGTAGGCAAGCTGTCATTTTAGCTAAAGGGTTTGCTACAGGTTGAAACAAACAAATAATAAACAAAGAGTTCCAGAAGTATTTAGAATGACTGCAGCTTTACTGAAGTTAGTGTTTAGTCTTCTATAGGAATTCCTTGGAGACAGTAGTTCCTGTTTAGGTGTATTGATTCTGATTGTGTTGTTTTACATCCCTCATATTTATTTTATTCATCAGAGAGAGCAGTGTAAAATTTGGGTTCTGCCTCAACCCTACGTACAGAATAAGTTCATTTAGTTCATTTAAAAAATTCTTTGGAATTTGGGACTAATTTTTCTCTAGAAAATGTTATGATGACTCACATAAAGTGATTTTTACCCATTTTGTAGTGTGGTAAGAGCAATTCAGAAGGGAAGAGGAAAAGGAAAAAAATGGACAAGAAACTTTCTCTCCTTTCATGGATGTAGGCAACCTTTGGAGGAAAAGTGTGAATTTGTGCCTTAGCATCCTTTTTATTCCATCTGCTGACCCCCTGTGTCCTTATGCTACCTGCCTTGCTCCAGTCAGCTCTCATGTAATTCTACCCCACTCCAAACGAACTGTTTCCAATTCCAAACTCGTGTACTTCCTTCTCTCCTCCCCTTAAATTTACATTTGGTAGCAAAGCCATCTGGCTAAAGGCATCCGTGCCAGTGAAGTGACTTATAACCAATAAGCCTCTTTTTAAGGATGTTTGTAATTTTGAAAGAGGAACCATTAATTCAAATACTGAGATTTTGGACAGCAACCTCATGAAGGAAAAAAAAAAAGATCAAGTTATGTAAGGAAGATTTTTACCCTCTTTTAGCTGAGAGTTTTCAGGATCTATCTGGGGATTCATTTATGGGTTCAGATTTCCTACGCTGTCCTCATTCTCATAGCTGCTTTCTTTCCTCCCCACTAAAGCCACAAATTATTTAGAAGCTCCATTTCTTTTAATTTACTGTGTTTTTTATTTGTCAGTTTTTGGTTGTAGTGACTATGGGGCCTCTGATAAAAGTTAAGTGTTGGTAGGAGGAGCGGTAGCTGGGTTATTTTTATGTCAGAAACTGCATTTATGTTCAAGGAGGATGTCATAAGTCCCATTTTACATGAAAGTTTAACTTTCTTCTGCATCAAAGTCTTTATCAAATCTACAACTAGCTAATATCTGGAGGTTTAAGGTTTATTCTTCTACCTGTCTGTGCATATTTTCTATTGAGCTATAGAATCATCCATACATATAGATAAGGGAGTGTAACAAAATCAGGTAAATAACTGAAGAGACTGTATTACCTATTTTTCAGTAACATAAAAGTTAAAATTGTTGGCAAGGTTTGTCATTCTCTCTCTCTCCTCTTTTTTTAAATGTTTACTTATTTTTGAGAGAGAGACACACACACAAAGCATGAGCAGGGAAGGGGCAGAGAGAGAGGGAGACACAAAATCTGAATAGGCTTCAGGCTCTGAGCTGTCAGCACAGAGCCCAACATGGGGCTCGACCCACGAACCATGAGGTTGTGACCTGAGCCAAAGTCGGACACTTAACCGACTGAGCCACCAAGGTACCCCTCTCTCTCCTCTTTATGGAAGAAACAGCCCTTCTCCATGTGATGGAATGAAATGAAGTAAAAACTCCTTTAAATTATGGAGAAATATCAGATTATTATTTTTCTGCCCCTCCACTGTCTTTTGAACGATTTGTCACAATGTTCTTCCAAGTAACAATTGAAAAGACATCCTAAGTTTATCTACTTATTAGCTCATGTCATCCATACATTTTAATACAGTCCTCTTGTATAAGGTAAACAAAAATTCTGCATATTAAACACAGGAAATTTAAGCTCTTTGCCAGGAAACCATATCCTTTGAGCCACAGTGGCTCATTTTCATCAGTATAAGATTAGATTAGGCATTATTCCCCATGTTTTTGGATATCTAGCTTTAAATGACTTGAATTATAAAAAAAAACTTTACTAATTCATCAGACTGCATTATCCTTGTGTTTAGTGGTGTCAGGTTGAAACTCTAGAAACACATAGATTTCTTAGGTGATGGCTTTATTTTCCTTTTTCTAGCCATTATACTGGAACTTTTGATCCCTACTGAATATCACTCTAGAATTTTTTCCCAGAAAGATTGCTAGTCTCTTCTTATAATAGCAGTATATACGTTGATTGTGAAAACCAATCGCAGGTGCAAGCACATGAAAATAACTGGCTTGATGAAATAATTTATACTTAAGACTCAGTCTTTTCATTTAAAAATATTGATGATTCTGAAAAATATATTTGGAATTCTGGTGAGAAGTGTGCTATATCAAGATTGCTATGTGCTTAATCAGAGCCTAGCACATCTATCTTTTTGTTTATATGACAAATATTGGTATTCAGTACATTCCATTGAGTAAAGATCCCCAATTCTGTGTATTGGGTATTGTTTAAATTATATTTCAAAGGTTCTAAGTACATAGTTATAATTTTTCTTATACTTTTCTGATTGAGAAACAATCTTACTAATGGAAAGTACTACATTCCCCATTTTATTGCCACCTTTGCCTTAGTCCTTTTGATAGTTTCTAATTATTAGTACAGTGATATGACATTTTATTTTCATTTAATAAAATTACAGTTTTCACTGACATCATAACAACCATATTCATTTGACTGTAACACCATTTCATATATAATTTTGAAATAGAAATTTTTTTTAGATTTAGTGATGTTCACGTGTAGTATATTAAAAATAGAAAAGAAGTTTTAAACGTAGTTTTCTAGTATGTAGTATTAATGGTATTTTCGTATTATGGTAGAAAGGCATTACTTTTTGACGTTCTTTTAATGATGCCATGAAAAAGTCTTCTGTGAAGATTTAAAAGGAAGAGGATATCATTGAAAGTAGGCTTTTTGGGGGAAGCTGAGAAAATCGATCCATTTTAAAAAGATTTAAAAAAGCAATGGCATCCAAACACTCTCAATACTTACCAAGTTATATAAACTGAGACTATGCATTTAATTGCTGAATAGCTTCAACTGATAGTCTATATATTCTTCTTAGACATAATGCTGCTTGTTTTTCTACTTACTTTTTATTCATTCAAAATGTATTGCCTTTTTACTGTGTATTGTCCTTTGATGATATCTTTTAAAATTTATTTTAAAGTCTTCAAGCTCATGTATCATTTTTACCTTCTTACCACTTTCGCTTTTTACTGTCTGGTTTGTCCTTCATTGGCTTGGCCTTCCAATACTGTGCCTCGTGATTTTGAAGGCTACAGAAACTTGAGGAAAGCAATCGAGAAGAAAGAAGGTTGGAATATTTCCCAGGTTTTTTATTAAAATGTCATTTAAATACTTAGTTGCCATTCACAAGGAAATGTGTTATAGAATTATAGATTGTTTCAGACTAGATTAGCTTGGTGCTCCTAAAATTAATGATGATTTTATAAAATTGACAAATATACCAAATGTATTTTTAAAAACAGCTTTTTAAGAATAAAACCCTCGCAAGTTACATGGATTAAAATTCAGGCAATTTCATGTGATTTCAGAATAAATTATCCTAATTATGATAGTGCTTAATGACTTACCTTTTTTAGGTTAAAAATGATGCCCCCCAAAACTCACCATTGACTTTCAGAATATATCTTCCAGAAACTTGTGAGCAGACTGGGAACTTTTAATTGGGTGGGAATTGAGATTTTGTTGCAGCCCATGCTAAGTCACAGGTGGATTTTTCTCTCCCTCTTTCTTATTTTGTATAATATTTGTATATACAAATGTATTTGTATACAAATATAGATGTATTTGTATATATGAATATTTGTAATATTTGTTGTTGGAAAACAACATTAAATGGCAACAAAGCAAAAGGAAACTATGGCATTACTACAGATAAGCTATCCAAGACATTCTTAAGTTGAATTATTAAAACAAGTGTTGCTTTTAATATGTATTTGAGGTGAGTGTCAAAATGAGATAATTTCTTTTCTCATTTAAGTTTGAGCAAAATTTATGTAACATTTCTGAACTCCTTATGTAATAAAAATTTGCATTTTAGTCATTCAGAATTATAGTTATTTAAACCAGGATCAAGTAGTATTTTACTTATCATAACTTCTCTTCATAGATTTTTCTGAATAAACCTCCAGATTATATAATCAAAATGATTAAGAAAATGATATTTAAATATTTTAGAAGCACCAGTTTAGAAATTTCATCTCTTACTTAAAATAAGCTGTTTGAGAACTTTTACTATGTAATCATCAGTTATAGTAATATCTTATTTTAAATATGAAAACTTAAAAATTATATTTTATTGAAATTATTTAATAGTTTACATCCCACAATTATATTCCACATATTATATAGTATTCAACAATACCTATAATTTATTCTATAATTCTATAACTTATTTAAAGTATTTAATAATGAGAATATAACTCTAATTATAAGTTTTACTAGAACTCAACTAATTAGTATATTTAGAACATTATATTTGTCATTAGAATTAGATCATGGCATTAAAAATGTGAGATTTCTTCTCTTTCAGAAGGTCAAAATAAAATACATGGTTAAAGTATATAGAAGGAGTCTTCTGCCTTAAGATATTCAAGTCCTTTAAGTGTCTTTAGTGAGTAAAGTTTGTTTCCAAGTTTTATATCGTCCTTAAAGGATAGCAAAAACAGAGCAGTTTTGTGCTCCAGGATAGGGCTTTTCGAACATGAATATACATACAAATCACTTGGCTGGTTTGATAAAATGAAGATTCTGATTCAGTTAAAACTGAACTAGAGCCTGAGATTTTACTTATCTAATAAGCTTCTCAGTGATGCTGATACTTCCCTGAACTTGAAGCATAAGATTCTAGAATACTGACCTGCAGTCGAGACACTGGTTTTAGTCCCCTTGAGTGGATTAATTTCCCCACAACACAGCTTTTTAGGTTGTCAACAAAAATGTTGACATTTGTTGTCAAATGTCAAAGAGGCTAAACCACATGATCACTAGTGTTCCTTCCAACTCCAAGATTCTGATTCTGTGTAACGTGCAAACTTAAATTTATCTTTCATTGCTGGTTAGATAGTTACTTTAGATATCAATTTGTCTCACTTTATTGAGGAAAACTTGAATATTTGTGGTGCAATAATTATAAAGCATCAACTTATATTTTAAAAGCTTAAGCCTTAAGTGGTATATAAAGGTAAATTAATAATGTAAAGTTATAACTCCTGATCTTTCTGTATCAGAATTGGTATGAATAGCTTATAATGTATGAGTTAACTTTAAATATAAGTGAAAAGTAACATTTGCTGGACACTAGTGACTTGGAGAAAATAGGAGGGTTAGAATAAAGTGGTTATCTAGCTATAAGCCTAAACCTGAGTAAAAGAGAATTTGGGTTGCAGTTTATGTAATGAAGTGGCCACCAATAACAAAAATTGTGTGCTGCAACAGTTACAGGTGAGTAAGGAAGGCTGCATAGGGGAGAGACTGGGGAATGCTGATAAGAAAGGTCTTTCCAAACACATTCTCCTGTCCTGGCCTTAACCTTAACTTCAAGTATAGTCTGAGTACATGGTACTGTCCTTTGAATGGGATGATGGATGAAAGGGAGTTTCCTTCTAGATTTTCAGTTGGAACTGCATGATAGAAAATCAACAGTCCTAGTATAATACAAGTGATGTAAGAGTCGTTCCGTATCATCAGCATTTTTCTCTAGCAAAATGATTTAACAACATTCATGGAACCCTGTTATAGTTTACTTGATTTCTTTCCAGCTAAAATTGTTTTATTGAAATTTCTACTGGTAGTTCCTTCTCACTCTAGTGACATGCTGTCTTCTATGTATCTTTATGCATCTTTCAGTTTATGCCATCAGACTAACATAATTAGTGCATGAGATACACAGAAGTGACAAACAGAAGTTCTCATGTAGAGTCATAGAGATTAATATATTTAACAAACACTTACTGCACATTTATTATGTGCATCCCTTGGGTATGGGGGACATAATGCTGAGTCAAACAGAGATGATCCCTGCCCTCACAAGGCCCACAGTTTAGTGGGGAAGATAGAAATTAAAGAAGTAATCACATAAAAAAACATAAATTAAGAACTCTGAAAAGTGCTTACAAAGGGAAGTAAGTATTTGTCTTACTCTGAATACAAAAGTATCTGTAAGAATTCAGACCTAGGGTTAAACATTACAGTTTAATAATAACATAGCTTAAATAAGATTAAACTTTTAGCCTAGACTAAAAACAAGTCCAGGTATTAGGGCAGTTTTTTAGTGTAGCAGAATATCTGAAAGAAATGATAGTGGTTCCAAAGTTATTTTGATACAGTTTTTAAGCTGTTTCAAGGGGAATTTTATTGGGACAATATTGCCTTTTGAGCATTTTTTTAGTCTTGATTTAAAAATGTTACAGTAGCACAAGAAGAAATCTTTCACGTATAGATTTACTTCAAGTTTACTTTCTCAGTATTATTTAGTTTGATTAAATGTGTGAGTCTAGCAAACAGAAATGTAACTTCTATGTATAATTGACCATGGTTGCTAGGCCATAAAAGAGTGAGTTAAGTGTGAAAAACTTTGCTCGCTGTAGTGTGCACTGTCTTCTTAGGGCCACCAGAGCTGAGTTAGTTTAGCTATAAACATCACCTAACGTCAGTATGTAGTTAGAGCTGTTTAGTACCAGAAGACTGAAGAAGAGGCTTCCATTTGTATGGCCAATCTTGTGGCAGACCCTGGTATTTCCTAGTCAGTCAAAGGTTAGGCCGAACTTCAGACAGTTTTGATGTGCAAAGACCCATTTTGGTGAGAACATTTTAAGAAGAGTCCTGTGCTGTAGATAGGGCATCTGAAAAAAGAGCCTGTGCCATTACTAGCGGATGCAGCCAGTGTAGACAAACTTTGGTGCACAGATTTATTCTGGATCTTTAAATTTATTCTTAAATGTATCAGGTCACCAATAAAAATGCTGCTTCTGTATCTTTGTATTTAGATGGGAAAAGTCATATATTTAGATGAGAAAAGCAAAATATTTGTTTTGATTTCCTTTGAATTTAAATCATCTACATTCTAATTAATTGACTGTTACTGTGACTAGTTCTTAGCTGTCTCCTCAGATCTCATACTCTAGGCGATAATCTATTCCTCAGTGTTTCTAGAAAATGATCTTTTTCCCAATGATAAGTCACTATGGCTGGAATGGCAATTTCTACTTTCCTCTGAAGCATCAGACATAACTTTGCTCAAATGATAAACTCTTAGTTTCTTTCCATAAGTAATTGATGGTTTTTAAAATCTGGGAGACGAAAGTGAACACCTTTCCTCTCTACTTAAATACTGTATCTTTTTGTTCCTTTTTTTTTTAAAGTGTGGCTGGTAAAGAGGATAATGCAGATACTGACCAAGAGAAGAAAGAAGAAAAGGGTATTACAGAAAGAGAGAACAATGAATTAGAAGTGGTAAGTATGAAAGAATGAACTTGTAAATTTCAGTCCTTGAATTTAGCTTATTTATGGTTACGATAGCTACTAATTTATATGTAGAAAAGGGAAATAGTTATCATGCATCCATTTTAAACTATTTGCTTAAGGATTTCTTTTCTTCAGAAATGTGAGCCATAAAATACTGGCAACTCTCAATTTTGTGCAATGTGAAAGCATTGTGTGTGTGTGGATAGAATACTGTGAGAGAAAAAACACTATTTTATTTAAGACAAATTATGTAATACCCTTACAAGTGTGGAATGATTTTTGAAGTACTGAAAGGTGAAATTTGTATACTTCTGTATTTTGTACTCTGGCAATCTAATGAGGTAATCAGTTTGTTTTGCTGATATTGGACTATTAATAGTCACAAATCACATTTTAGGAAGAAAGTCAAGAAGTGAGTGATCATGAGGAGGAAGAGGAAGAGGAGGAGGAAGAAGAAGATGACATTGAAGGGGGTGAAAGCTCTGATGAATCAGATTCCGAATCAGATGAAAAAGGTACTTGCTGTCTAGTACAAGGACAAAGATTCATTTGGGGAATATGTTTAAAATTTGGGGAGAGAACATTCTCCATTTCCTTCTTGATGAAGGCAGCTTTTACAACTGCCAACCTGTGTATCCCTTTCCAGCCTCATGTTTCTGCCCTTACTGGATTTAGTCACTATGTGATTTCCATTCTTATTTAGTACAAATAGTATCTGTTGTCACTGCTTAGTGTGAATGCTGTTAATTTACCACCTTTTCGTAGTTTTGGGGTTACCCAGGATATTCTCCTTCTAGCTGCGAAGTGAATGCCTGGATGTACGTGCTCGTTTTCATGCTCTTGCTCAAAAGCTGGAATTATGATATTGTTGCCTATTGCAGTATGTTTATTTTCTTCCTTTATAAATAGCCAATTATCAAGCAGACTTAGCAAACATTACCTGTGAAATTGCAATCAAGCAAAAACTGATTGATGAACTAGAAAACAGCCAGAAAAGACTGCAGACACTGAAAAAGCAGTATGAAGAGAAGCTAATGATGCTGCAGCATAAGATTCGGGACACTCAGTTGGAGAGAGACCAGGTGCTCCAGAATTTAGGTAAGAATTACATTTAATTCTAATTAAGGTTCCAATTAAATTGCCAAAATGGGTGTTTATCATTGCTTCCCTTAGAAGAAAGAAATTACATTAGTGGCCACATTAAATATGAGTTTGTGTCATGTTAAATATTGCCTATTTTTTTTCCATTTTGATACCTATCTAGGCTATTTAATTATTTTGTCCAAAGTTGTGGCTGATTGTTTTAATGTCTTAATGCTGGAAACATTTATTAAATTAAAAAACAAAACAAAACAAAACAAAACAAAAACCTGTTAAACAAGTTGAGAGTAGATAATAAAACAGAGAGTAATTCAAAGATACCCTGGCTTCTTGAAGTTTGTGTTTGGGAGGTAGTTTTTCTCTAAGGTCATAAGTTATAAATCTGTGATGTGAAAAATCTGTGTCTCACAGAAACAAATGCAAATATCCTTTGGTCATTTAGGCTCAGTGGAGTCTTATTCAGAAGAAAAGGCAAAAAAAGTTAGGTCTGAATATGAAAAGAAACTTCAAGCCATGAATAAAGAACTGCAAAGACTTCAGACAGCTCAGAAAGAGCATGCAAGGTTGCTTAAAAACCAGTCTCAATATGAAAAGCAATTGAAGAAATTGCAGCAGGATGTGATGGAAATGAAAAAAACAAAGGTACTGACTGTATTTTGTTGAGGATACAATTAAAATCTGATGTTGAGGATATTTGTTTCATCTGGGACAAAAAAATTATTGTGATTCTTTCCATATTCAATAAAAGGGTAACCGAGTCTTACAAATGATGCACTTTCTTTTGGCAATTAGAAGTTGCTTCCTGCACTCACTCATCCATTATCAAAACCTTTCTTCAGAGTAGCTGAAAATCATGTGGTTGAAAATAGGGCTTCTTTTGACTCTGATGGATATCTCTCCTCCTGAAACACGTAAAATATTTCAAACATGAAAAAAATCATTAAAAATTACATAATGAACACTATATACACTATCTTAAACACTACAGTTATACGGAAAATCTCCTATGTATTCCTTTTTGATCATCTTCTTTCCTGAAGAGGTAACAAGTATCTTGAATTTAGTGTTTATCATTCCCATGCATAGAAGAATACACATTGTCTTCTCTTAACAAAACAGAGTATGTGAATTCTGATCTGTTATCTGTTTTTTCTGTGGGATGAATTTTTCTTATTAACATTTGGTGTGAAAATCAGCAAATGTGAAAATGATTTAGGAAGTTTCAGATTCTTATGTTGTGTCTTTGCTGAGGACAACAATAGCTAAAATTATTAGGTGCTTACAATATGCCAAGCATCATTATAAGCCCTCTTCAGGTATTACTTGTTAAATTCTCAAAATAGTATAATGCCACAGAACTGTTATTTTTTATATATATATTTTTATATATGAGAAAATGAAAACCTAGGGAGGTAAAGTAATTTGTTCAAGGTCTCACACAGCTGCTGGTAATAAGTACCAAAAATTCATTCAAATTATAGAACAATTGAACATTTATATAAAAAGCATAAAGCACTAAGCAATTTGATAGGAATATATTAGAAAAGTTATTAGAAAAAGAAATGTACTAATCCCACAAAAATAAGAATTGACCATTTAAAATGTGCAACAAAACTCCACTTGTTTCTGTTAAGTATTCAGAATTCTAACTGCTTGCTTCCATTAGTTTAATGAATGTTGTGATAGGGTAACTCCAATAGATGTGTTCACCTAATTTTTTTAGGTTCGACTAATGAAACAAATGAAAGAAGAACAAGAAAAAGCCAGATTGACAGAGTCTAGGAGAAACAGAGAGATTGCTCAATTGAAAAAAGATCAACGTAAAAGAGATGTGAGTGGACTTTAACTTTCAGTTATATACAAATCTTGTACATTGAACAAGCTTGTTTAGTAAATGGAAGAAAATTTTCTTATAACTTTATTTTATTTATTTATTTAAAAAAAAATTTTTTTTAACGTTTATTTATTTTTGAGACAGAGAGAGACAGAGCATGAATGGGGGAGGGTCAGAGAGAGGGAGACACAGAATCTGAAACAGGCTCCGGGCTCTGAGCTGTCAGCACAGGGGCCCGATGCAGGGCTCGAACTCACGGACCGCGAGATCGTGACCTGAGCCGAAGTCGGCGCTCAACCAACTGAGCCACCCAGGCGCCCCATCTTATAACTTTAACTATTAAATGCAGGTTAAGGACAATAAGCATAAGGACAATAAGTATGCATTAATTTAGTAATATGGCAGTTATTATATGGATTATAGGAATTCAATATACAAGCTTATGAAAAACAATATAATGTTATTATAAATTTTGTTAGAGGCTTATTTCCTAGATGATGAGATAGGAGAAAATGGCAAAGATATAATTGGTTATCTCTAGGGAAATCAGGTAACTACTTATAGTCTTGTATAAGATAGTGATTTTAGGATGGTTCCAAAGACAGTTTCACCTAGAGAGTCTTAGAGATGTTCCTGAATAATAACCCAGTTTCACTAGAGGTGGCTTTAATAAGAGCGCAAAAGTTTTCATATTCTTTCACTCAAGAATCCTGCTTCTTCCATGAACTCAGACTAAGAAAATAATCTAAAATAAGAAAAATTGTTATGTATTAAAATCTTTAATCTAGAGTAATTTGTAATAGTGAAAAACATAAAAATAACCAAGATACTTGACAGTATGGAGAATAGTTAAATAAATTATAGCCCATCTCATTTAATAGGTTATTATTCATCTATTGAAGATTAGGATTTGGAAACTGCATAGTAAAATGAAAAATGACTGTGATTTAACATTAAGCATAAAGTAGCATTTCATATATGCATGCTTGATTAAATGAGGGAAAAATTTTAAGGATATATACCAGCATGCTAACTTTAGCTGTGTCAAGATTTTAAGTTATAGCCTATTTGTTTTTCATTCTTTCTAAATTTTGGCAATATGGTTATTTCTTTTTTTTTTAATGTTTATTTATTTAGAAAGAGAGCATGAGCACAGTGGGGTAAGGGCAAGAGTCAGAGGCACCCCAGCAATTTGGTGTTTTCATTTATGGTGTTTGTTGTTGTTTTTTTTTTCTCCTCAGAAGAAGAGGCCACCGTGGTCTTTTCTCCATTGTTGGTTAGGTTTCAGCTTCTGTTCCTTTTTTCTTGCTCAACTTTTTCTAAGTCCTCCCTGGAGAAAATCTGAGCATACAGCATAGTTTAGAAAATAGAAACCTACTCTGGGAAATAAAAAGAAAACTTAAGGAGATAGAAGAGAGTAATGACAGAGAAAAGTAGGTATTTTCACAAGATGACTTCTGTATTAAGGCTATATTTCTTTTTTTTTTTCCTATTAAAAAATTGGCATATATTCATGAGCCATAAAGTTTGCTCTTTTAAACTATACAATTCAAGGTTTTAATATATTCACAGAATTGTGCAACAATCATTACCATCTTATTGCAGAATATTTTTTATCAGTCCAAAAAGTAACTCCATATCCATTAGCAGTCACTCCCTATTCTTCCATCTTCCTGGCCCTGGCAGCCATTCTGGTATACTTTCTGTCTCCATAGATTTGCCCATTGTAAATGGAATATATGATATATATAGCTTTTTGTGTTTGGTTTCTTTCATTTAGCATGATGTTTTCAAGGTTCATCCATGTTATTACATGTATTGGTAGTTCATTCCTTTTTATGACTGTATAGATAGAGCACATTTTGTTTTTGCATTCCTTAATTGGTGGATATTTGGGTTATTTCCACTTTTTGGCTATTTATTTTTAAAGTTTTTATTGCAGTTCTGGTTAGTTAACATACAGTGTAATATTAGTTTCAGGTATACAGTATAGCGATTCGACACCTTCATATGATACTCAGTGCTCATCAAGTGCATTCCTTAATCCTTGTCAGCCCCTTCAGTCCCTTCAGCCTATTTCAGCCCCTTTCCCCAACTCTCCTCTGGTAACCATCAGTTTATTCTCTACAGTTAAAGAGTCTGTTTCTTGGTTTGCCTCTCTCTCTCTCTCTCTCTCTCTCTCTCTCTCTCTCTCTTTTTTTTCCCTTTGCTCATTTTTGTTTCTTAAATTCCACATATTAAAGAAGGAAATCTTGCCATTTGCAGTGACATGGGTGGAGTTAGTATTATGCTAAGTGAAATAAGTCAGAGAGAGACAAATACCATATTTATTTTATTTTTAATGAAAACTTTTGGATGACAGGAACAATTTCCTTATAATGTATTGTACTTATTTCTTTACAACTAATTCATATGAGATAGAGTAATATTGCACAATTAACTACTAGTATGGAATTTTTGAATCTTATTCTACAACATAGGATCATATATGATATAATATTCTGTTATAAAATATGAGGCTGGCTAGTCACATACAAAGCTAACATTCAGACTCCTTTGCCCTTCTACTTATTGCTTTGTGTGCATATTGACTCCCTTTCTAAATTGTTTCTTGTCATATTCATCTTCAAACCCTTTGTACCAAAAATATGAATGAGCTTGAGATTTGATTTTGAGTAAGAAAAAACTTAATTTAGTAACAAGTTTCAAACAATTTGTTTATTTTAATTTTTGGAAGTTCACTTATTTAAAAACATTTATTAACTTTGCCTCTATGTCAATCATTGTTGTAGGCAATGAAGATACAGCAGTGATAAGATCGTGTCCGTTTCTCAAAGAATTCTCATCTGATGACATAGGACTATGCATAAACATGAGATGAATGTTCTGTTTGAACTAGGGATACAAAACATGAAGGTTATTTGGTATATCACAGAATTTAAGTCCTAGAAGGGATGTTTGTGATTAAGTCCAATTCCTAAGCTTTGCCCAAGATCACAGAGTTGAATAAATGACAGAACCAGAACTAGGATCTATGTTCTTTTTCAGTCCAAAATTTCTTCCTAAATTATAGCCTTATAAAATGACTTAAAGTTGTTTATAATTAATTGTCTTTATCATATAGAGTACCTAAAAGCAAATTGGTAACCAATACCGACATGTTTTATTTTTCATTCACTTTACCCAACATAATATTTCCGAAGTTCTTGTAAAGTGCTAATACAATTAATATATGTTTTCCCTATATTTAAAATGGAGTTAATAATTACTGATATATTTTAAGGTGCCTTTATTGCAAATATTCTAAGCTGTGTTTCTTCCTTCCTCAGCAAAATTAAATGTCTAGCAAAAAATGAAATGATACAATATTTATAAGGCATTTAGAAAAGCACTTGTAGGGGCGCCTGGGTGGCGTAGTCAGTTAAGCGTCCGACTTCAGCCAGGTCACGATCTCGCGGTCCGTGAGTTCGAGCCCCGCGTCAGGCTCTGGGCTGATGGCTCAGAGCCTGGAGCCTGTTTCCGATTCTGTGTCTCCCTCTCTCTCTGCCCCTCCCCCGTTCATGCTCTGTCTCTCTCTGTCCCAAAAATAAATTAAAAAAAAAACGTTGAAAAAAAAAATTTAAAAAAAAAGGAAAGCACTTGTATATAGTAAGCACTATGAATGTTTCTTAAATAAAATTGTGGCACAGAGATAACTTCATTTTTCAGAAAGAGATGGCTGCATCAGTATGTATTTTTGTTTATTGGAATAAAATATTCTTATCTGTAGTAATGGATGCAAGGTTGTTTTTAGCTCAGATTTTGCTAAGAACTGATGGGGCATCTGTTAATGCAGGAGTAGGAAGTATTGGGGCATATGTTAATGCAGTGGGATGGGGCATACGTTAATGCAGGAGTAGAAAGCATTGTATCTTTCAGTTTACTATTTTAACTTATTCAATATTATTTTTATAGCATCAACTTAGACTTCTGGAAGCCCAAAAAAGAAACCAAGAAGTGGTTCTTCGTCGCAAAACCGAAGAGGCAAGTTGATCACTTGGAGGAAACATCTGGCTTTGAGATGCATGATGTGTTTCTGTAGACTAAAAGAGTGAGTCTATCTCTGTTGCACTTTCAGGTTACAGCTCTTCGTAGGCAAGTGAGGCCCATGTCAGATAGAGTAGCTGGGAAAGTCATGCGGAAGCTGAGCTCATCCGATACCCCTGTTCAGGACACGGGTTCCAGTGCAGCTGCTGTAGAAGCAGATGTATCAAGGGCAGGAGCCCAGCAGAAAATGAGAATTCCTGTGGCAAGAGTCCAGGCCTTACCAACGCCCACAACAAATGGAACCAGGTCAGTACAATTCTTTTGTTCCTTCTGACATAATCTTTGTGGCATTATTACTGAATGTTGGACTTAAATGAAAAAACAGCTTATTTTTTGGCAGTATACAGTCAAATAAACATATAAGTAATAATTATGTTTATCTGTTTTTATATGATTATAGAAAAAAATATCAGAGGAAAGGGTTGACTGGCCGAGTGTTTACTTCCAAGACAGCTCGCATGAAGTGGCAGCTTCTTGAGCGCAGGGTCACAGACATCATCATGCAGAAAATGACTATTTCCAATATGGAGACGGATATGAATAGACTCCTCAAGGTGTGGAAAACAGAACATAGATATGTTCTTTCTTAGCTGACTGGTAATTTTAGGTTTCCAAATTTGATCCCTTGGTACATTAATCCTTACCAATTTGTCTTTTTTTCCTTTTCTTTTTTTGTGGGTTTTGATCGCATTATGTGTGAACAGATGAACATCATTTCTTTTTTGTTTTGTTTTGTCTTAATTGTGGTAAGAAAAGACAGCATGAGATTTACCCTCTTAACCCATTTTTAAGTGTACAGCACAGCATTGTTAACTATAGGAACAGTGTTGATTAGCAGATGTCTAGAACTTATTTGAGTAACTGAAACTTCATAGCACCCCTCAATTCCCCCCAACCTGGCCCCCGGCCCCTGGAAACCACCATTTTACTTACTGCATCTATGAGTTTGACTCTTTTAGATACCTTATATGAATGAAATCTTGCAGTACTTGTCCTTCTGTGACTCACTTATTTCATTTAGCATAATATTCTTAAGGTCCTGGATGAATATCATTTCTTAAAATCCAATCTGTTTTTTCAATAGCAACGGGAAGAACTCACAAAAAGACGAGAGAAACTTTCAAAAAGACGAGAAAAGATGGTCAAGGAGAGTGGAGAGGGAGATAAAAATGTGGTTAACATCAATGAGGAGATGGAGTCATTAACTGCTAACATAGATTACATCAATGACAGTATTTCTGATTGTCAAGCCAACATCATGCAGATGGAAGAAGCAAAGGTTTGTAATTGTTAAAAAATGTTTAATGGCTTAAGGAAGATGTTTTTGTATTTTTAATCATGAAAAGCACTTTGAGGGCTAGTATCCAAAATCTATAAAGAGCTCACCAAACTCCACACCCGAAAAACAAATAACCCAGTGAAGAAATGGACAGAAAACATGAATAGACACTTCTCTAAAGAAGACATCTGGATGGCCAACAGGCACATGAAAAGATGTTCAACGTCGCTCCTTATCAGGGAAATACAAATCAAAACCACACTCAGATATCACCTCACGCCAGTCAGAGTGGCCAAAATGAACAAATCAGGAGACTATAGATGCTGGAGAGGATGTGGAGAAACGGGAACCTTCTTGCACTGTTGGTGGGAATGCAAATTGGTGCAGCCACTCTGGAAAGCAGTGTGGAGGTTCCTCAGAAAATTAAAAATAGACCTATCCTATGACCCAGCAATAGCACTGCTAGGAATTTACCCAAGGGATACAGGAGTACTGATGCATAGGGGCACTTGTACCCCAATGTTTATAGCAGCACTCTCAACAATCGCCAAATTATGGAAAGAGCCTAAATGTCCATCAACTGATGAATGGATAAAGACATTGTGGTTTATATACACAATGGAATACTACGTGGCAATGAGAAAGAATGAAATAATGGCCTTTTATAGCAACGTGGATGGAACTGGAGAGTGTGATGCTAAGTGAAATAAGCCATACAGAGAAAGACAGATACCATATGGTTTCACTCTTATGTGGATCCCGAGAAGCTTAACAGAAACCCATGGGGGAGGGGAAGGGAAAAAAAAAAAAAAGAGGTTAGAGTGGGAGAGAGCCAAAGCATAAGAGACTGTTAAAAACAGAACAAACTGAGGGTTGATGGGGGGTGGGAGGGAGGGCAGGGTGGGTGATGGGTATTCAGGAGGGCACCTTTTGGGATGAGCACTGGGTGTTGTATGGAAACCAATTTGACAATAAATTTCATATATTAAAAAAAAAACAAAATAAAAAAAAAAGAAAAGCACTTTGAATTTTTATATCAAGGAATTTTCTATTTATGGGTTTACTATGATTCTTAGGTTTTGCATGAATATCACTCCCTGCTTGCTCTCCAGATTTCTTTGCTGATTTTGTGATATTATTTATTGTTTATAAAATCAAAAAGAGGGGTGCCTGGGTGGCTCAGTTGGTTAAGTGTCCGACTTCGGCTCAGGCCATGATCTCACGGTCCGTGAGTTCGAGCCCCGCATCGGGCTCTGTGCTGACAGCTCAGAGCCTGGAGCCCGTTTCAGATTCTGTGTCTCCCTCTCTCTCTGCCCCTCCCCTGTTCATGCTCTGTCTCTCTCTGTCTCAAAAATAAATAAACATTAAAAAAATTTTTAAATCAAAAAGATGTAAAAATGTATATCACTTATTAATCCACCTTGAATTCTTAACTGCTCAAATGTGTCTTTTCTTTTCAACTAATCCATATGTTTGTTGGAGTAGGGATCATATTTTACATTTTTCTAAGGAGTCTTATTAACTTACCCAACACTATCAAATAAATAAATGAGACAACAGGCTTTTGCCTCTGAATATATTCAGCTCAAAATAATGTTCGTCATATGCTGATTTGATGTAGGAAGAAGGAGAAACATTGGATATCACTGCGGTCATTAATGCTTGCACACTTACAGAAGCCCGATACCTGCTGGACCACTTCTTGTCAATGGGTATCAATAAGGTATGATCTAACTACACCCAAATAATGATTAATTCATTTTGTTTATCTTTCATCAGTGACCCTTTCCTTTATAATAGGTAAGAAGGGTTTTTTTTTTTTAACTGAAAAGTATTTTTTTACCTTTCTTTAGAGTTAAGAAAAGTCAGGACTATTTAGATCAATTCCATTAGCTTGTCATCCATTGTGCTTGTGTATTAGAAGAGGTAAACAACTTAAACAAGAAATAATTCATCTTTTGCTTTAACAAAGGAAAAATGAAAAGAAAAATCTCTTGGGGTGCAAAGTTGGTATCATAACTTTGGTTTAGTATTGATTTTTCACAGCTCAAAAAGAAATCTGAAAGTAAAAGATACAGTGGCACTTCCCTCCTCTTTGAATGTAAATGCATTAACCTGTCACCTGTAAGAATCCTAAATATTGAGGATGATAATGATTTCTGACTCCCCTCCCCCCCCCCCCTTTTTTTTGCCACTTTGGGATGGTGCTAGACCCTTTATTTTATGTTCTCCCACTTAATCTTCATAATGTGCTAGGAAGTAGATATTATTAATATCATTCTGCATATGAGGCAACTGAAGTAGGAAGATAAGGTAATTTGCTCAAGGTCACCAGGCTAGTAAGCGGAGGAGCTGCAGTGAATCAACGTCTATCAGATGTCAAAGTCCATATATCATATGCATTTGTTATTTGATACACATCTTTGTATGGAAGATTCTGTTATGTATGACCTGAGATAATTGTTGTTGTTGTTATTATTATTATTATGTTTTGGTGTTGTTACAGGGTCTTCAGGCTGCCCAGAAAGAGGCTCAAATTAAAGTACTTGAAGGTCGGCTTAAACAAACCGAAATAACCAGCGCTACACAAAACCAGCTCTTATTCCATATGTTGAAAGAGAAAGCAGAATTAAATCCTGAGCTAGATGCTTTACTAGGCCATGCTTTACAAGGTAATTTGGACTAAATTTCTGTTAAACAAATTGCATGGTAGCTTTGCTCTTTGAGAATGCTATACTATACCTCTTTCCCCTATTGCTTGATTGAATAGATGCTATATTTACTCATGCTTTTAATAATTATTCCTTCTTTAATTTGCATGTATAAATTTGGGGGGATTTAATTATTGTCATTCCAAGAAATGATTACCAACTTTAAAAGGCTTATTTAACCTTATTGAGCACTTAGTTTTTATGAATAAAGAGGATCAACCAAGTTTCTGAATTGGTTATTTAAAATATTAACCACATTTCATTACTTTACTTTGCATATCTAATTGCCTTAAAAAATAATAAGTGTTTTCTATGGCATCTATTCTACATATCTTAAAAATGGTGCATAATCTTGTTTTATGTGGGAGTTCTTAACATTGGATCTGTTTTGATTGGAGTATTGCTTTTTGTTTCCTTTTTGCTGTTATTTACACAGATCTAGATAGCGTACCTTTAGGTAAGTATGTTTAGCTTTCTGTGTACCCTACAGCTGCATGAATTACTAATTGTTCATGTACACTAATTGTGGTACATCTTATGTTTAAAATTTTTATTGGCAGCCAACTGGTTTTTGCATGATCTTTTTGAAATGTATCCATGACCACAAACATACTAAGTCTTTCGTCTTTCCTATACATTCATTCCTGTTTTAAAACCTCTTAGATTTTTAAAGAAGTATGCTTTAGTTAATTTTCTCTTTTAGTTTTTGACCTCCAGCTGTGACTCCAGTTTCGTAAGCCTTTCTTTCTGTTTCTTGTAGGAAAAAATGGAGTATACATTTCTTTTTAATTTTTAAATGTATCTCTTAACTTGCATCTGTTGTTTTAACCTCATAACTTTCCTTAGCATATATCTTTGGTATATACTTGTCTCTGGTATATATTTGCTAGATTCTCAGCTATTCTTAATTTTTGTAAAATTAAATACATATATTTTAACATTGTAAACTGAAATTATTCAAAGCATTCTATGTGAACATATTGAAACAATATTTATGGTTATAATATTTTCAGATTAGAAGTGGCTTTAGAGATGACCAAATATAGAGATTTTCAAACCTTCCCCTTGCCACTACAACCTTGTCATGAACTACACCCACCCATTAATAATGTCTCTGCTCCTCTCAATGATGATACACATGAAGGACCAGGAGTATCAGGGCAATTTTATTACTTGTGATTTTTCTGAATGATTATTTTGGAGCAGTTTTTATTTAATTAAATTTTTTTTTCGGAATCTGATCTGATCTTTTTTTTTTGTAAGCACACAGCTGCCAAAAGTGTTCTAAACGCTTATCCTTAAAGGAGAGGAATGTAATTGAAAGATTAAATGTATTTACCTTTATGTGTCAGTAGAATAAACATAATCTATACATCTGAATTTGTTTTAAATAAGATGTTAAATAAATAAAATACATGAGTTATTTGATTTTTTTAGATGTTTATACCGCATGTTAATCTCAAAGTAGTATTTTCTTGAGATCAACTGCATAATACAGGTATGGAAAGGCTGATACTTTTGAGCTGCTTAAGCTATACCAAGTACAGGTAGAACAAATAGGATTGGTTATATCCTAACCAAGACTGTCAAAGTTCCTGGATTATAACTAGGATTTTTGCCATTCCATGTCTTATCAGGCATGTTTCTTCTGTTTCTGTTCTTCTTCCTCTCTTTCCTCCTCCTCCTCTTTGTTCTTCTTCGTGGTCCAATCTATAGTAAAAAGTAAATTCTCTTTGTTTGCGTAAACTTTATTTATTTAGTTATTTTGAGAGAGAAAGAGAGAGGGAGAGACAGGGAGGGAGAGAGAGTGGGGAGGGGCATTGTGAGTGACAGACTCTCAAGCAGGCTTCGCACCAGCAGCACAGAGCCCAATGTGGGGCTCAAACCCACACCATGAAATCATGACCTGAGCTGAAGTTGGACACTTAACTGACTGGGCCACCCAAGTGCCCCTAGTAATAAGTAAATTGTTATTTACATCCATTGTCTCTTTTAACTTGGAAGAAAAATGTAAGTGTCCTCCTTGATATCCTTTAGAGCAGAAGATATTGAACTGCTAGTTTGATGAGCAGTGTTATTTTTTTTTTACAACTTTCAAACAACTTCCATTTGTCTATGGCTGGAGAAGGGTCTGAATCAGAGAGTGGAAACCCATTCAGCTGATGTAACCTGTGTCTCATGGCTGAAATCTGTGCTAGGGATGGGGGCCATAGTCTAGCCCAGAGGTGCTTAGAGGAAAAACACAGAAAGAGAAAAAAATGGAAGTTAAATCCACAGAAGCTCGAGAGTCCTATAAACTTTGCTTTAAAAACATTTGGTTAGCTCCAGTTTTACCTCAAACATCAGGCTGAGTGTTTGGATTCAAAGATGAATATGACAGAAAATCTTTCCCTCATTGACTTGATGCCTTACTGAGGGTGACAGACAGAGTATGATAAATTCAGTGAGGGCGATTATTGAGATATGTATAGGGAGTTATAGGAAGAGATAGTAGGGTCACCCAACAAGAATGGAGGAGTTGATAAAGGCTTTTCTGGAGGAGGTGACATTTGAACTGAAACATGAAGGAAGAAAAAGAGTTAGCAAGGCAAAAGACAAGGTGGAAAGGGCGGGGGGGCAGAGAAGAGTCCCTCTGGGCAATGACTAAACTAAAACATGGGGACTTAGCCACAGTGTTGTGTGCCTGAGGCCTTCAAGCAGGTTGGTGCCCTGAACAAGTACATAGCATAGAATGATAGAACATAAGACCAGAGGGTGAACCATGCCAGCAACCCTTTCTGATAAACTTGTACTTTTGTAGCCTTTGATGAACATCTTTATTATCCTTTTCTTTTTTCCCAACCTATGTTAGGATCCCTAAGACCTCCCCTATCTTTGAGACTTGCTATGAAGACTCATGGGGCTTAGCATGTGGTTGTTTTTATGGCAAAGATCCATGAGAGCAGTGTAGGAAGGATACACAGCTGGATCATAAGGCAAAAAACCACAGATGTTGTCTGGAGGAATCCATGTCTAGTTTTCCTTATGATCTTTCCCTTCTATGGGACATAATACAGAATTTTCATTTCCCTCTGGAGTGAAAATGCAGCAGCATGTGCACAATGTTTATGTCCAGGGAAGTCCCTTGTTACTTAGCACCTGAAGCTTTTCCTGGGGACTGGTCACATAGGTTCCATCTGTCTGGGATTCAGGACTCCCATAAGGAAAGCAGGAGTTTAGCATAAGTCATATGGTTTGTGCAAACAACATAGGTACAGTAAGTACCTTCGGTAGCTAACTAGTGACTGGGGATGCTCTGAGAATCAAGTTTCCAGATGCCAGACAAAGTCCAACTTTGTAAGCAGGCCATTCTAAGGATAGTAGTGTTTGGGCTGCTATGTTAACTCTTTTCTATACACTATTTTTTTTTTTTTTTATAACTTCTAATAACTGAAAAAAAAAAAAAAGACTTGAAAATACCTGGTTTACTTCCAGTGATGTGACACTGCTCAACTTTACACTGATACAGATGAACTTCAAGGCATTCGGAAGTTGCAAGTCTCTGCCTTTAGCTTTAACTTTCTGACGTTGAGAAAAGAAGCTAGTAGCAGGCTGGATGTGTATTCTCAGAGTTACGAGTACAACAGTGAGGTGATAGTTTGTTCTATTGCCCAGATGACCATAGTGCTCAGACTAAGCTCAGTCCAGCAGAGGAGTCTGATCTGGTGACTTTCCTGGTGCGGGCCTCTATCCTCTGGCCAGGTTGGTCATGTCAAACCATAATTATCTCTAAATAAGTCATACATGCATAAGCAGGAGCTAAGTTTTTACTAAGCACTCATATGATGTTTAACATACTAACTGGTCTCATACTAACTGGTTTCTACAAGAAAAACACTGGCAAATCTTAGCCAGCCTTTATGCATGGGAAAATAAAGATTAGGTTTGTCATTTCTTTATAACCTCATGTTCTATATTATCAACTAATGCAGTCACCTTAACACGCAATTATCACGTCTGTGAAGCAAGTCCTTGAGCCTCCCTCTAGTGGTAGGCTTTGAGGTACACATTGCCTTCAAGACCACCATGATCTTCACTTCAGAAAGTAAATTCCCTTTTACGGGTCCTAGATGGGCTCCATTTTAGATAATACTATCACGTATCAAGTATTACTGAATTTCTATCAAAGTATCTGCTAAACAGTGAGGAAGAAAGGGAACATCAGAGAAAGGAATTAGTTGTCCACAGTCCACATGCACAAAATTACAAGTTAAAAGGGGATAAATCATATATGTTTTTGATTAATATGTGTTATTTATAATATGTTTGCTTTTGTAGAATGATTTTATAATAAAATGTGTATATTTTAAAAACCTGCACCTATGTTAGGGGCTCACTGACATTTTAAATAGTTTACTTTCAGTGGCTATTTGATTTATTGACTTCCTACTAGTTTTACTTGTTTGCTTTTTCTCCTCTTTTTTACTAGTCTGTTACAGTTGTTCTGAAATAGTGGTGATTTACTTGTATTTATTTACAAAACTGTTGCATGCGAACCTATCGTTTTTGTCTTTTATGTACATATGAATGAGCTGCATGCTGATGTGTGACTTCTGAATACCTTCACACATACACACACACACACACACACACACACACACACACACACCACTCTCTTACTCTCTGCTTGAAAACAAAGATAAAAATAAAGGAAAATATTTAAGTAAATTGACATATTAAAATATAGCAAGTATGTCTACCCCTATATAGTTTTTGAAGTTGGCTTAGTACGTTAAAGGGAGCTCATGCAACATTTACTCTCTCTTGTATTTTACTCTGTGGGTTTTCATATGTTTGGATAGCATGGGGTAAATACATACTCTGAAAAATATATACATACTCTGATAAACACATGATCTCATTTCCATCCTGTGAATGTTGTTCTTCTATATTTTATGATTCAAACTTGTGGTTTTTCTATTTTGGACCCCTTTTCTCATTTTAGGACACATAATCAAAGGGGTTTCTTAGAAGTATTTTTCTACATTTCTATTTGGACTCAGTTACGAAAACCAAAGTGCCCATATTGAGACGTTGATATTTATTATAGCATGGGGATTGCAGTCACTCAAATTGTGGCATGTGGATAATACTTAGATTTTGGACATTTTTTTTTTAGAAAATGTAGAGGATAGTACTGATGAGGATGCACCTTTGAACAGCCCAGGATCAGAAGGAAGGTAGGAGAGCCTTTAGAAACTTAATAGATTTTATTTGTTTCTGTAATTTTTTAAATACTTTTATCTTGTTGCTTCAATCAATTACCATAAAACAAATAATTTTGAATTTTATGGCTAAGTGAATAGCACTAGAAATAGTATTATGGAAACCAAACTAAGTCATACTTAACCACCACAAAAATACCGGGATATTTAAGGAAAGAAAATGAATAATTTTGTAATTCATTTTGATTTTAAATATTGTCTTTTTTGCCCTGTAGACCTATAAGGTGTTTTCTATAGTTAAAAACATAGAAGACGGCATTTTTTATAAGTCCCGTTTTAACCCGTGGTTAATTATTTATTTGCATCTAGCACACTATCTTCAGACCTTATGAAACTTTGTGGTGAAGTGAAACCTAAAAGCAAGGTAAGGAGAATTGAAAATAACAGGTAAGCATCCTTCCCCACAGTTTTCTGTTATCACTAATAAACACATAGGCCTCAGACCCTTAAGAAGGTTAGCAAGTTGGCATGCTTTTACCATCGCTCCCATGTATAACAACTTTAGTTCTGTAATTACCATATTCTCCTTTGAAATAAACATTATGTCAAAATATTTCTCCTTTGTGGAACTTGTGCTTTACCATATTATTGCATTTTTTCCACTGGAGAAGCTATGATTATGGAGACCAATTCTTATTTTCTTCTAGGTTTTTCCTAAAAGTTTCAGTACTCATTAAGGAAGTTATGTGGTAATTTATTAAGGACACCTAAGTTTCCTAATAATTATAAAGGAGATTGTAGACCCTATGGTGGCATACAGCATAAATTTTCAAAATTTGTTAATTGGCAGGAGGTTTTTGAAATTTTAACATTTAGTATCTTCTTAAGTGTATCACATATATTTTGTTAAAGTAGTATCCTGAGGTGGTTTGAATAATAAGCCAACTCTTAATCATTAATTAGTTGTATTAAAAACTAATGAGACTATAATGCATATTTGTATAATTAAAAAAAATATCAATGCCACATGCTGTTAAATGTGTAAGATATTTGGTATGTTTCATATTCAGTGTTGGTAGCATTTGATACTAGATGAATTAACTAACCATCTTAAGATGTTTAAAAACAAAGAATTCTTGTAGTCCTTAGTAAATATTTGTTAAATGGATAGAAAGAATCAGGACCTGAAAGAATTAACACTGTGCAAATGGGTAAGACAGAGTTAAGGCCCATAGTGAATAGTCAGGTAATGCAAATGAATAATTTGGCTGGATGTAATGAGTAGGGGTCATTGTGATTACCTGACAAGGACATGCCTCACCTAAGCATATAACCACCACTCAACTCTTGCTCATTTTTGCCATGAGGATTATAGGCCTAAGACAACTAGATCTTCTATTTTTTCCTAAAGAAGCCTTAAATACAGATTTTTATGTAGAATTTCCTGATCTTTAACACACTGGTCAAGCCAATCAAAAAAACATCTCCAGGCTGTATGTATGATCCTTGAGCTTGGTAACATATGGTTTTATTTTATTATTCTAAGTGACTAAGCAGAAGTTACTCCCACACTCAGAGAAAACATTCCGGTATGGTTTGGATCCAGTGTTAGGTAGAGGTGAAAATCTCTTAAGGTCCTGAATGTCTTTCAGGCCCTGTGAAAGCCTAGATACTCATGCCCTTCTGGGACACCAGAGAGAGGTGTAAAGTGGTGCTCTAAACATTATCTGCTGAAGGAACCGCTACAGTTTGGAATTCCTAAGAAAAGGATTCCTCCCTACCTTGGGCTGTTGGCAGTGAAGAGAACTGAGAGTGTAAAAAACTGGCTGGAGAGTTTTCTTTTTCCAAAAATTTTCTGAGGTGCTACTTACTACTCCTTTTGAACTTCATTCAAAGACGCCTGAAAGGATCTCATGTCATTTCTGTTTCTTTCTTTTTTAATTTATTTATTTATTTTGACAGAGAGAGAGAGAGAGAGTATGAGCGTGCTTGCACGAGCAGGGGAGGGGCAGAGAGAGAGGGAGAGAGAGGATCCCAAGCAGGCTCCGTGCTGTCAGCCTGAAACTAGATGCAAGGCTCAAACTCATGAACCGTGAGATCATGACCTGAGCCAAAATCAAGAGTCAGTCGCTTAACTGACTGTTCCACCCAAGTGCCTCTCATTTATTTTCATCATTGAAGAAGTAAAGTTAACTGTATACGTTAAATAGGTATGTACTAGCACTATGCTATGTACAGGGGAAATAAAGATGAATAAAACAGGGTGTGTGCTCTTTAGAGGCTTATAATCTGGTAAACACCTTGATCATCCATTAATACCTTAGTGATAATAACAACTGAACAACAACAGGGTAGTCAGTTCATTTTCAAGAGTAAGGAAAGGAATTTGTATAGTGAATTTAGATTCTAGGAAAATAACCTTCACTTGCCTAACCGTGCTACTAAAGCTCGGGTAGGCTCATGTTGAATTATCCAGCAGGCAGGTTAAAAACACAGCTAATGCATCAGGAGAATGGGGTCACAAAAACTGAGAAGCAGATTTAAAAAATTGATATTAAAATAAAATTTAAAACTGAAAGTGATATTAAATGAGCATCTGAGCATGGGGTAAATCAGAATTTAGTTGAGCTTCCCTGCAGTTAACTTTTGGTTTAATTTCTTCTTTCTTTTTTAAAAAAATTTTATGTTGAAGGAGGTGGCCATGAGTGGCAGGGTAACATAGTCATACCCTATGTCATATTGGTGGCAAGTTGTTTGTTTTTGAATCTCGCTTTGCCACTTACTAGTTGTGTGACTTTGGGTAAATTACTTAGCGCCTCTGTGCGTTAGTCTCCTCATTGGTGAATTGGGATAATGATAGTACATGCTAATGTAATTAAGTGTTCGAACATTGCCTGGCATACAATAACTATTATATAAATATTGGCTATTATTATGGCCTTTAAAGGTCTTATATGGCTATAGCTCTGGCTTGTCACTATCTTACATGCTATGTTTGACACTTGCTAGGAAATGACATGCTAAATATTTTTACCTATTTCAAACTAATATTAAATCTCTATTCCCTAATCATCTCTGCAAAAGTTTGCTTCTGATTGCTTTTCCTTCCATTCTCTGACTAGGCCCGAAGGAGAACCACCACTCAAATGGAATTGCTGTATGCAGATAGCAGTGAACTAGCCTCAGACACTAGTACAGGAGATGCCTCCTTGCCTGGCGCTCTTACACCTGTTGCAGAAGGGCAAGAGATTGGAATGAATACAGAGACAAGTGGTACTTCTGCTAGGGAAAAAGAGCTCCCTCCCCCATCTGGCTTCCCTTCTAAGATAGGCAGCATGTAAGTCTGGCCCAGCTACACTAACTTCCTTTTCTTTGGCTTTTCTTTTTCTTTCTTTTTAAAAATTTTTTATATGCATGTTGCTAATTTCTTATTTCTATTTTTTTAAAATTCCGTAAACAAGATCTCCGGTTTTCAAAGGAATTTCTGTTAGGTGTTATCTCCCCTAATTTTTTTGACATTTGAAATCATTTAAGATGAGATGTTCTTTGTTCAATTCTATTGCTTGTTTCTAAGTTTTAGGGTCATTCTTCAGGATTATAATTTTCATAAAGGCTGAGTTATGAATTATAGACAAAATTTTTTAGGAACACTTAAATCAGGTAGTTATATCTATAAAACCATCATACAAAACAGAAGCTTTAAAACATCTTTTATTTGCTTTAAATGAACATGATTTTTCGTTTTAAGAGTCTGGTCAGGATAGCAATCCTTTGCTAACCCTATAAGGAAAAAGAAATATCAATCACAAACAATCATTTTAAGGCTTCCTAATTTTTTGCCTTGAAGTACTTGCCATTGCATGTCTGGGATGAGTGTATGCACAAAATATTTTTTTTTTTGTATTGTTAAAGCTTTAAAGGAGGTAATATTCTCTTTCCCATTTATGTAATATGAACATTCTATTCAAAACAACTAGTGTCTTGAGGATGAAGATTTCCCAACTCAGGCTAGTATGTGTATGTATGCTATGTGTGTATGTGTGTTTGGACAGTTATATTAAAATTAGATCATTCACCGGTAAAGTTTTTTTTTTTTTTTTTTTTTTAATGTTTATTTATTTTGAGAGAAAGAGAGAGAGCACAAGCAGGGGAGGGGCAGAGAGAGAAGGACAGAGAGAATCCCAAGCCGGCTCTGTGCCATCAGCACAGAGCCTGATGTGGGGCTCAAACTCATGAACTGTGAGATCATGACCTGAGCTGAAATCAAGAGTCGGATGCTTAACCGACTGAGTCACCCAGGTGCCCCTGGTAAAGAGTTATAATGATATTTTTTTGCTGTAATCCTCACATATGATCTACCAAATGATTTATGGAATGAATGCATTACTGCATTGAGGAATATTGCCCCCCAAAAATGGCACACATCACATGACTCTGCAAATAATAAAATATAACAAACTTTCCCCCTTTGAATATCTGTTTCCCATAATTTCCTTTTTTGTTTTGTTACCTTTTTTTAACTTCCTTCATTTTATGAAGATATTTCTGCCATCTTCCATTGAGTAAGCCCATCTGCTACCTTTAGATCCAAATGTAATTTTAATGATGACAACTTTCTTGCATGTGCTTGATGTGGCCTATGTAATTAACTATTGGATTTGCTGATAGAGATTGCTAACCAGTATAGCTTATGGCTTCAGTGCTTTTTTGATAAGATGACTGTTAAAGAAATGCTTTTGGTGAAGGTAATGATATAAACAGAACAGATTTTAAGAATAGATTGAGTAGAGACTTTTGGAACTTCAAGACTTAATCTATGGCCTGGAATCCAGATTCAGGTAATACCTTCTTTTTGCCCTCCCTCACCCCTTTATTTTTTTCATTTTTTAAGTGTATCCTTTATTACAGGTTGTAGAATATATGTTTTGGACTGTGTCTCTTCACGTGATTTGTTCTCAAGTTTTCATAAATTCAGACACTTGTGTAATTCTGATCAAATTTGAGACATTCTTGGTGTGGTAACTCTTAATGTCATTACTGCATGACTTTAATTGCTTGATGTAAAATAATTTACTTAAGTGGCCCTTATGATTTAACTGATGAAGGATTTTTGAATTGTGATTTCTTGTGGTCAGAAGTCAGGAACATGAAATTTAAATATTTAGTTTTACCATTCTGGTAATTGTACATTCTAATTCCATAGTGTTTTCTTCTTATTAATATAACTAGTCAACAATAATAAATTTCATTTTTTAATCAGAATGTATTATCACATACACAAAAATAATAGTCTTAAATTGTTAATTATACAGCCACTATTCAACATTTAAAATTTATAATAAGAATGTTTTTATTACTAAAATTTATATAGCTACTAGTACCTAAATATTAGGTAAAATTATTGTGTGTCATTTGTGTGTGTGTATGATTACTGGTAGTACTGTTTTTGACTGTGTCTAAGTATTATTTCATTAAATCTCACTGTTTCTCATATTTTGATATTCTGATATTTTGTGTTCTTATAAGATTATAAAGACAATTTTTTCCCAACTGTAACAATTATAATCAACCTAATCATTTATGTTTAAAATCAGTTATTGATTTTGGCCATTTGGCAGTATAGCATTGATATTTACATTCAAAGATAATAGGTTTGTATATATTTAATAAGATTGCCAATTTAAAAGTTAAATATACAGGTGTCAAGCTTCCATCAACTAAAATTACCCATGTAATGTATTCCTATCATAGTTTTGTTTTTTTTTCCTGGGTAATACTCTTCCTCAAGTTGCAGTTATTGATATATTAAAAATTTTAGGTTGAAAATCTGCCAAACAAACTTGTATGTATATATTTAATAAAGTTTGATGATTAAAAGAGGCTTTTTCTATTTTAGTTCCAAACAGTCATCTCTATCAGAAAAAAAATTACCAGAGCCTTCCCCTATAACCAGGAGAAAAGCATACGAAAAAGAAAAATCAAAGGCCAAGGAACAAAAACAGTAAGTTACTTATACTAGATTACATAAAATCTCTGGTGCACTTAGATGCTAAAGGACAGTAGTGAAATTATTTTCCACATGCAGGTTAGATCTGTGGTTGTGACTGATTTGACTAATCAAGACGATCAAGTCAGCTGTTGGTTTGGCTCAGTGTTTCTTGGTCACACACATACCTGTAAACATATTTGAACACTTGTCCCTAATCATGTACTCTTATTTATTTTTCAGTGATTTGAACATATCATTGTAAAAAGTTCATGTACACTTGAGATGAAGTTTAGTGAATCTATATTTCAGATAGTCTTCTAGAAAGATTTGAAATTAATTTTAACTGATAAAACTGACATTGACTTTACCTCTGTAAAATAGCTGACAGGAAACTAGTGTTCATCATAGGGTGTGTTAGTTGTACCATTTTCTTGCTGTTCTTTTACATTTAATTTTTTTTTTTCTGAAATCTCTTAAAAGCTGTTTGTGTGTTTTGTGAGGGTTAATTTACTTAACAGTGCATAGTATAATCTGATGATCCACTTAAATGGGCATTTATAAATTGCAATGTCACAACATGAAGCTGAGTGAATGGATGAGAGCCACTGAAACCTCTCTCCCCTGTGGCACACCTACTCCTCCCTCAGGTCACCTAAGGTGCTACATGCGACAGGGAGATCTCTGACATGGCCTTGAGGGAGGGAGAGTTTTGGTGCCAGTCTCCTTTTAAATATTAGTAAAGCTAATTTCTTTAACATGTAAGTAAACATAAAAAGTAGTTTTCATATATTTTCTGTACCCAAGTGGACAATCTTATACCATCCTCTCTCCTGTGCCGACATGCACACTCTACTTTGACCACTGGATTAGCTGACTTGAATGTCGTGGACGTTCTCCTTCTAATCACCCTTGCTTCCTGTACTTAAAGATATAATTTTCCTATTTCTACTGGATTGAATGTCTCAGGGATATTTGGGAGATGGGGGATGGAGCAGATAAGTAATGTAAAAATAAAAGTGAGTAAATCTTGGAAAAGGCAAATCAGTTTTAAACACTCTGGCTCTCTTTCCCCTGTACTCATCTGTAAAGTGAGTAACTTGGTTTTAACTCTAAAACTGTAATTTTAAATTTGGCTTGCTTTATTTGTATTGACTCTAGATTTCAGCAGACAAGTTTTTCCTTAGTGCCATCTTGTGGGCAATGTAACAAAATCCAGTGGAAAAGTTTTTTTGTTTTTTTTTTTTTAATTAAATTGTTCAGAGTGTATTTTATCTTACAAAAAAGGAAGAGAGGAAGAAGAAATTCTCTAATGAAAAGCTTTTTTAAAAAAGCATGTTTCTTATAACATTCCTAACAAATCATAACTGATTAAAACCACCTATTTAATGTTCTTTTTTTCTTGTAGCTCAGATTCTGGAACCTCAGAGGCTAGTCTTTCACCTCCTTCTTCCCCACCAAGCCGGCCCCGTAATGAACTGAATGTTTTTAACCGTCTTACTGTTTCTCAGGGAAACACATCAGTTCAGCAGGATAAGTAAGTCTTTATGGAAAAGAGCCCCTCTATTTATTACCGTAGTCTGAACCTTTCAATAGAGTCTGCAGAACACATTTAGCCATCTCTTTGTGTGGGAGATGAAGTCTGACTTGTGAACTCTGGCCATATTTGATGTGTTTTTCCAACAGGAAATGAACAATATAGAAAAGATTAGAGAAAATTATTTTCCTGCTGAACATTTTTCCCTGTTGTAGATTTGCATTGCTAAACTTTCAGCACTTGTCTTGCCTTTTCATTTCTATGCAAATTAGAATTCAAATATCTTTGAGACCACTCTAAGTTTAAATTTGTTGGGATACTAAAAGCCTCTAGTCCAGATAGCCTGAGTTGAAAAGAGGCAACTTATTTTACCTTCAGTGCATATAACAGCTTACAAAGTCCATTGTTATATGTGTAAAATGTTGTTAGCATTTGGTGGTTTGACACAAATCCACCACAAAAAGTCAGTAATAAAATAAAATAAAGACAGCTCGTATTTGGGTGGAGGGGGTTAGGACTGAGGTGGATTGTGGAGGAAGAGAAGTTGGAAGCCTGTGAAAATTATAATTTGCATTAAATTTGAAGTGAGAAAGTATTCCCACATCGAGCCAGAATCTCTCTTGCAAGAATTCATACTAACAGTCCTGCCATAAAATATTTATTAACTCTGACTTATCTGCTTTGATTTTGAATGGTAGCATAGTGGATGTATGTACTTCATATCCAGTCTCCCACCCCTGTTGTTTTCAATGCTGTAATCTCCCTGTGTAGATCAACAATTTCTGAGATTTGTAGGATGCTATTTAAGATCTGTCTGGCATGTTCAGAACATGCCAGATGTCTCTGTAGACTTAGAGAAGCACACATTTTGAAAGAATTTTTAATCTGCTTAATGTATGGACAAAGTTTTTAAAGTTAGATTTTAATATAGTTTAATCAGTAGATGATCTACCCTTTAAAGTGATCTAGATAGATAAATACTTCATGTTATTGAAAAAATTCTCTAACATTGTTAAGTCATACTTTCCATTTAATTGAGAAAAGAATAGAAGAACGTTAAGAATGCCTTCGGGAAGTCAATTTTCACTAGTGATATGAAGGTTTACTAAATTTTGTCTGTACATTCACAGTCATAAAATTTTGTCAGTATTTTGATAATTTTGACAATCTAGTCATAGTTTTATATTTTCTACTGAAATATTTTATAAGCTACCAGTAATTTGACGCTGTTGTCATCTCTATAAGCTAAAACTCAGAATAAGTGACTACACTTTCAAAGACTCACCTACCTTTGAATCACTTTCTTTTTGAGGCTAGCATATTTCACCAGCTGGAAGTAGATCCCATAGATAGTTTTTGGTTATGTTCCATGTCAGTATTCACTCTGTTTTTTTCCCCAAGCCTAATAAACAAACTGAGTAGATTTTCTTTTTCTTTTTTTAAAAATTTATTTATTTTGAGAGAGAGAGAGAGAGAGAGAGAGAGAGAGAACGGACAGGGGAGGGACAGAGGGAGAGAGGGAAAGAGAGAATCCCAAGCAGGCTCCATGCTGTCAGTGTGGAGCCCAATGTGTGGCTTATTTCCATGAACCATAAGATAATTACCTAAGCTAAAATCGAGAGTTTGGCACTCAACTGACTGAGCCACCCAGGCACTCTTCAATAGGTTTTTATAAGAACCCAACTTATTGTCAGTCGTGGAGGTTTCAGGGTATGGCTGACAGTAGTGGCTCACCTATTTTTAAAATCTCACTAAAGTCTCATATTACTAAGGGACTCCCTCATTAGGAAACTGTTTTTGAGATAAGTCAAAATAAAAGGTTATTGAATTCTGGGTAGTTTGCTTTCCATGTAAACATAAAATGCATTTGTGCAGTTTCCACATTAGAATCTAAATCCAAAGTAATTATCAAGATGGATAAAAATTCATTAATAGCTGTTTAAATGGGAAAAATGTTCTAGTACTAATCAAATTAAATAGAAAGAATCTTAAAGTGATGTATTTTACTTACTTGATATTGTTCCTCTTCGGGGCATTAATTTTAGAAGTGAGGAATAATATGTTTTCTGTGGATTAGTAATAGAAAGTTTTTATCCCACCCAAAGTCTTAGTAGAAAACATAAGAATCAAATATATTGCCAGATACAGCTGTATATTTGCAGATATCCAGTGCAAATAGAAAAGTGGGGCATTCACAATAAAGGAAATGTTTGCTATATTCCTATTATTCATACTGTCAGTTTTCAGTTCAGTCCCAGTGTCTTTACCTGTTGACATCTGTGTTCTTTTTCCTCATAATTCTAACTCTTTCACTGTAGGTCTGATGAAAGTGACTCCTCTCTGTCGGAGGTACACAGGTACTTTCTTTCTATCTTTCCTACATTCTGGCATTTCATTGATGTTCTAAAATGCCTTCTGAGAAACTATAAGCATATCTCACTTTTGTATGCATAACCAGTTGTAAACCGTATAAACATACTAATATTTTTAAACATATTAATTTTAATATATTTTTGTCATCCCTTTTAGACCAAGAACTGGCAAACCTTTTTTGTATAATAGCACAGAAAGTTGTGATGCTTGTTCTCTGTCTATAATCTAAATCTTTTATTTGGAATAATTTAAGTTCTATGAATATTGATATCATTGCTCCTCAGTGATTAAATGTTTCAGTCTTTCAAAGTGTGGGAGGTAAATAAGGTATTTTTGTTGTTGTTATTGGCTTAATGATTATAAGTAAAAAGTTTATGGAAAGCTTTGTGATGAAGAAAAAATATATGCAAGGGGGGCACAAAAGATACTATGATACATAAAATATAAAAAGAAATAGAAACTAAAGGAGCTTTTCTAAAATAACAAATATATTTTTACTGATAGATGCTGTTTTAAAGATAACAATGTTGAATTTTTCATGTTGTGGGTTTTTTTTTCTTTTTGGATCCTTAATTTCTCTCTTTCTATCATTTCCTCTTTCCACTTATCATTTTGTCTCCTCTCTTTTTGCACTTGTTTCTCCTGTTTATGGCCATTTTGCTGATCATCAGTAGATCCTCCAGAAGGTAGGCAGAGGAAATTGATCTCATTTATTACAAGACTTTACTGATTTGCATGGAACAAGAATAAGCTTTTTTCCCCCTTCAACTCAGGTTGTTTTACAACTTTGCAATATATAACCTTAACTTAAACTATTTTAAAGTTGATTTCTATATTTCAGAATGTGAATAGATTAATTTTAATATTAAAAGAAATACTATGGATGTATGTTTCCAATTTGTGTATTTTTCTATTATCTTTGGTATGAGGTAATCTCTACAAAATATTAGTACTAATATTGTGAATACTGGAGAGCATTTTTCAGTATCTAGTAAAATGCTGTATTTAATTATGAGATTATTTTTCTTCAGAAGTCTGAAAAATCAATGATATTAAAACATATAAAAATGAAAAAAGGCATCTTACCCTCCAAAATTGTGTCATACATAAGTCACTGGAGGCAAATATTTACTTTTGTAATATTACAAACTTTGACATGACAGACTCTTATACCTTAGGCTGGTCACATGGATTTTTTCTTTATAATCAGCTTATTGGAATATACATACATACATATTTTGTTTGAGAAGTAAGAGTAGCATCTGACTTTGCATTAGATCAAACCTTTTGAATATTTGAAGCTATAATTCTAATTCGATGGCTTCAGTTCATAGATATGAACTCATATCAGTAGGATTTTTCAAAACGGAGATTCAGACTTTTGGGGGAAGTTTTGCTTCTGTTTCAGTTTTAATTTGGTTAACTTCTTAGATTACAAACAAGATTCCGAGCATTAATTTCAAGAATTGACACATGTATGCAAATAATACATTGGACTTTGTAATTACATATCCAGTGGCAACAATTCCTGGTGTCATTTCTAGTGACGATGAACAACTTCTACTTTTCAAAATCATTAATAACTACTCTAAAAATAAAGTTTGTTTGTTTCTTTTAGCCCTGAGCTTATATTTATCTCCTAATGTTTCTATTCATCAGCCCTCTTGAGCTCTGCCAGAATTAATCTTCTGGAATTAATTAATTGAATTAATCCATGCACATCTCTTTTTGTGTGTATATGACAGCTCTTTAAATATTCAGTGCCTTAACCTACTATTGAATCCTCTCCAATGAATGTTTTCCTATCAGTTCAGTAGGTCTAGTTTCATTATCTGCTCTTTATATGATGTAGTCTACAGATCATTTTGCTTCTACTATTTTTGAAAATGTCCCAATTTTTCAGTGTTTCAAATCTATCATCTAGAACTCAACCTCCTTCCAGATCCCTCAGCAGAATATAGTAACTCTATTATGTTCTTTCCTCTGAAATATTTACTTCTATTGAACACGTTATTGAAAGTGCTTGTAGAAGAACCATAAATTGTTGATTCATTGATCTTATATTCTATTAAAAAAAATCTCTTTGGCTATTAGTGTGTGTGTGTGTGTGTGTGTGTGTGTGTGTGTGTGTGTGTGTGTTTCAATTTATTTAAACTGAAATAAACCCAGAAAGCAATTCAGCCATTTCTCCTACCTCCCACTTTCCACCCTTACAATTACCAATCTATTCTTTGTATCTATGAGATTGGGTTTTTTAATGTATATTTTTAAGATTGTGTGTATAAGAGAGATAATATGGCATGTATCTTTGTCTTATTTCACTTAGCATAATGCCCTCTTTAGCTTTTTAGATCTAGGCTACTATTAAGGCTTTTACTACTTGAAGCATTTTGTTCTATCTTCTACTTAAATTTTATCTTTAAATTGTATCCAATGATTATTTTAGTGTTAAGTGGGTACTTAAAGCAAATAAATTTTGTTTGTCATTTTCCTAGGCAATACATACCAGTGTCCAGTTCTTTAATATATCAGTTTAGTATATATGCCAGCTCTGTTTTCTGTGCTAGAGAAATATTGACTAGATATTGAAGTCTTCTTTGAAATTGACAGGAACATTGACTCCTTAAGTGTGCCTCTCCACCAATGGAACTACCTTACTCCAACTGTTCTGTTCTTACCTACCATGTCCACAAGGATATCACTTGAAAGGCTTAATGTAATGGACCTTTTTGGAGTAAACATGTGTTATGAATATGATATTTCTCTAATTTGCTATTAACCCTACAAAGAACTTCCCCCATGAGATTAGTGTTACCTCTTATTGATGAGCATTTATTTTTAAGTGTTTATAATGATTTGTTCAGTATTTCCCCTTGTGAGACTCAACAAGAAGTCTTACCCATCTGTAATTCCTGAAGTCTACTTTTTCCCCTGCTTTTTGGAAAAAGGGGCCTACATGTTTTGTGCCCCTTATTGATCTTAGTGTACCAACAATGATTTTTGTGTGAACAATGTTGTATCCTTCCAAAACCCTGTGATATAATGATTTAAACACAGAAATACTTGAATTCAATGAATAAGTCTCTATTGTCAGTTCTAACTTATCTTGGGCTTACATTTCTTCTTAATCATTTCTGCCCATTGCATCTTGAAGATTGTTCTCTTTCATTGAGAAGGTGGAAAGAAACAGTTTTATTTTATTCCTGTTATTTGTTCTGATATTATGCCATCTATTTTATATAATGGACACATTTCTACATAATAATTTTTCTTCCTGCTCTGAGCAAAGATATATCCAATTTATATATTTATTATGTTATAATTCACTCTCATCTTTAGTCTTCTCAGTACAACTGTTTCAATTCAGATCCTGTCTTAAACTCCTTTAGGATAGGGACAATGTTTTGATAAACTTTGCATTTCCATAGTGCATAGCTCAAAGCAAAAACTCCAGAAATATGAAACTTATGAGAAAGTTCCCTAAATAGCCTCACTGTTCTTTTAAAGTCCCATTCTTTTTTCTTTTTTTAATCTTCTTGGAGACTATTAGAGTTTTTTCTTTATTTTTTTTTTTTTTGATATTTTTGAGCCATTCTCCCTTTAGAATTTCTGTGTATGTGATCATTCCTATCTTTTTTCAAATTCACTTGAAAAATTTTTTTCAGTATTTTAGGTGGTATGTGTTATACTTTCTCCAGAATGTTCTTTTTGACATAGAGTCATATTTCAGCATAGCAGAGTCACACTTCCAGTTATCCATCATTTATACTTTCTTATTTGTCAGAATTCACTCTACTCAAACAGCTCCCAATATTACTGCATTCAACTTTGAAGAGTATTTGTTGATAAGATGATCTGTGTGCCATAGGCTTTGCTCTTTGCAGAGGGCAGCTGCTGACTGATGCCTCATTAGTTGATGCACTCCATCACTACTGTTACTATTTCACATTTTGTCTCTGTCCTTTTGCTTTAAAAAGAGACAAAGGAGCAGTCTGAGTTTTCCTATTAATTAGTTAGAAAGGCTTCTTAAAGTCAGGAGAAAAATAAAATTAGTCTCATGATATAGCTACTTAAGTAAATCTTGTTTTTCCCCACCTCAGGGGCATAATCAACCCATTTCCTGCTTCAAAAGGAATCAGAGCTTCTCCACTGCAGTGTATTCACATAGCTGAAGGGCACACAAAAGCTGTGCTCTGTGTGGATTCTACTGATGATCTCCTCTTCACTGGATCAAAAGGTACTTACTAGTGGTTGTTTCAGATGGATATTTAACAGATGAAAAGAAATGATTACATTTTAACAGGCTTAAAAGAAGAGTCAAACTGCTTAATACCCATAAAAACCTGAGAAATAATTTGGTTCAACTCCTGAATTATAGAAAATCATTGCATAGTTGGGAAGAAAGTAAAACCTCTGTTGATGTTATATGAATAGAATGTTGAGAAAATACATCTCCCTTCAGTAACTGAGCACTTAATGTATGCAAGGTCCTGAGCTTAGTAATACAAGTTATATAAAAATTGACAAAAATGTACATCATTACAATGTACATACACTGTGGTAAAGAGAATAAGATGGGTAGGAAACCATCATTTCTTGAGCACTTAAGCGTATGTCAGAGACTATGCTAGACACTATACAAATTACATCTCATTTAATTCTCGTGGTAACCCCAGTGAGATACATGTTGCATCCTCATTTTACAGATGAAGCAACTGAGGATTCAAGAAATGAAATAACTTCACCAGATAAACTTAGTAGTAAGTGGAAGAATCAGGATTGGAAACCCAGGTCTACTCATCTCCAAACCTGTATTCTTAACCCCCTTTGGTACAAGTGTAGGCAACTGGAAATGAACTACAAATGCTCTGAAGAGTTAAATACTAATCTTTTTGAGGTTTCTGAATGCCATTTTAAATTCAGGGGAAATTTGAAGCAAGACTCTTGTGATATGACTATTTCAAAGTTTTATATAATTATTTTTTTAATACCACATAATACATACACCAGCTATCCCTTGCTTTCATGCAATCCTTTATATGTACTTGGCCATTGAACTTGATGCAGAGGGTTGATGTCTGTTGCAGCTAGTGGAATAATTACTTTTTTCTTATTTTATTTCATTCTTCTAGGGGAAAGATTGTTAAAGTAATTTTTATTGTTAAGAGAACCTAATTTAGTTCATATTGACAGTATTTTCCTTTTCTTGTTTGTTTTAGATCGTACTTGTAAAGTGTGGAATCTGGTGACTGGGCAGGAGATAATGTCATTGGGGGGTCATCCCAACAATGTTGTATCTGTAAAATATTGTAATTATACAAGCTTGGTCTTCACTGTGTCCACATCTTATATTAAGGTGTGGGACATCAGAGATTCAGCAAAGTGCATTCGAACGCTGACGTAAGTAATTTAAAGACAAATAGCATAAGGGCAAATAGTATAACATATATGAAAAGATAGGACTATGAATACATTTTTATTTATTTATAACTGTCCAGTTCCAAAAGGATGTTAAAATTAGGACATAGATAATATAACAAGGAAAAACTATTGAGAAAATGAAATATAGGAGCCTGGTATTAAGCAGGAAGGAATAAATTGCATTTGATGTGTGACTAAGTATGTATTTCATATTCCTCCCTCCCAAATACTAAGGTATTGCATTTTCATAGTATTTATTACTTGATGTAATACTGATTTACATTACTTGCTTCAAATGAATACCACTCTGCGGAAAATGGCTAAAATCACCATTATAGATAGTTAAGAAGTACTTGTAACCTTTACTTAGCAGGTATTAAATATTGAGAGTTTTTTGTTTGTTCATGTTAGAACCTATACTGCTTTTGTGTGAGCACAAATTCCATAACTGTAGGTTAGGTTGGATAATTGGAGGATGAGTTTGTTTTCTGTGTCATTATATGTGTCTTTAAAATAAAGAGCAAATAATGATTCTTTTTTGCTATAAGATCGATAAACAGTTTTACATAATTAAAATTGGGGTGAACTCTTTAAATAAACAAAGGGAGCATAGGAAAGGGTAATTTTTATAATTTGTAGAGGAAATGTTAACTCAAGTCCTAATTTGTATTTTGAGAGCTACTAATTAATTTATTCTACTAAACACAAGTTTCTTAAGGGAAATTTCATAGAAAAAGGAGCACTGTATCTTAGAAATCTGCCAATCCAGTTGACTCACTAAAGGCAAATTTAAAAAGATTGATTATAACTTGATATTTTAGAAGTTAGCTGAGAAAATGTTTCAAAATTTAAGAATACATCTATTATTTAGAATTTATCTGAGGAAATAGAAATAAGTTATGTTTAAGTCTTTAGCACTTGGAAATACTCCATATATGATTGGGTTAGAGTAAGCAAAACTGAAAATGGTTTGAAAAATCCTCATTGTCTTTAATTCAAAAGGCACACTTAATAAATAAGAAGAATATTGGTAGGCCTGGCCCTCGGGGCATTCTGGAAGCTATAGGAAAATGAATTACCTTTGTGGCACTGTATCATTTGTTGAGTTTTTTGTTCTTTATCTTTGACATCTAATCTTTTTTTTTTTTTAAGTTTATTTATGTTGAGAGAGAGAGAGAGAGAGAGAGAGAATGTACCAGCAGGGGAGGGGCAGAGAGAGAGAGGAAGAGGGAGAACCCAAGCAGAGCCTGAAGTGGGGCTTGATCTCGTGCATTGTGAGATCATGACCTGAGCCCAATTAAGTGTCCGACACTTAGCCGATTGAGCTAGCTAGGCACCCCAACATCTAATATTTTTTGAATGATATTCTAGTCATCCCTAACTCAGGAATCCCTAAGAATTCTGGAATTCTTAGGTTTATAATAGGTTTACAGATTAAGAATTTTAAGCCATTGGGGCTCCTCGGTGGCAGAGTCGGTTAAGCGTCTGACTCCACTCAGGTCATGATTTCATGGTTTGTGAGTTCCAGCCCCGTGTCAGGCTCTGTGCTGACAGCTCAGAGGGAGCCTGGAGCCTGCTTCAGATTCTGTGTCTCCCTCTGTCTTTGCCCTTCCCCTGCTCATGCTCTGCTTCTCTCTTTCTCTCTCAAAAATAAACATTAAAAAAAAAAAAGAATTTTAAGCCATTTCATCTTGTTTTAGTTATTCATTTATTCACTTATTCATCAAATGTGTTTATAAGTACCAGCTATGTGTGCATGAGGTTGCATGCCAGGTACTGTTCACACGGTGACCAAAGGGTACAGAGCTTGTTTTTGCCCACAGCCAGTTTCCTAGGAATTCAAGGAACTGTAAGCTGAACTCTTATCCAGGATTGTGACTTTTCCCTTTGTTTTGTCCCTGTTAAGGTCTTCAGGTCAAGTTACTCTTGGAGATGCCTGTTCTGCAAGTACCAGCCGGACAGTAGCTATTCCTTCTGGAGAAAACCAGATAAATCAAATTGCTCTAAACCCAACTGGCACTTTCCTCTATGCAGCTTCTGGAAATGCTGTCAGAATGTGGGATCTTAAAAGGTAGAATTTTTAAGAGAATGTATTTCTTATATACGGCAAGTACAATTTTCAGGCATTAATAACATATTAGTGCATGTAAAATCTAACTTTTATAACCCCAGAAGTTAATGTAAAATAATAGGCTTTTCTGTTTGGCCCAACACCCCTAAATGGCTCTTCTCTTCTCATTAGCAAATCCAAAAATTTCCTTTCTTTTATTCTCCATCAATAGAAAGAAAGTATACGAAGGAAAATAGCCTCTCTTAATATTTGTCTACAATATGTGTTGTTTACTGGGAAGAGATCAAGATTCTCATTCTGTTTCACCAGGACGTTTGAAAGAGTTTGTTGTTGTTGTTGTTGTGGTTGTTGTTTTGGGGGGAGGGGCAGCATCACTTAAACATTTTATATCTCAAAATTTTTAGTTTATAAGCTTAAGTTAATTACTGGGGGCATAAATCTTTATAGGGGTTTTATGAATATAAAATGTATATAAGAGATTAAATATTAATATAAAATGGGTAAAAAATGATAAATTGAAATGTAAGGTGTTATATCTCTGATTTGATTTTTATTTGCCATGAAATGTGAGCTTTTATCCCTCAGTTGAGTGTTTATTTTAGCTTCTTTTCTAGTTCTTAAAATTTTGGCAGCAAGGGAATGTTCATTTATTAGTTAAGTATTTTTTCAACTTCAGTTCTGTCAGGCACTGCACCAAGACTATGGTGGGTGCTGGGAATAAAGGCTGAGCAAGACAAATGTGGTGTCTGCCTTCTTAGAGCTCATTTTGTAACGGAGGATAATGGCCATTAAACAGGCAATTATAGGATACTGAGTGAAGTTTGTAATTCAGGTAATACAGAGTGCCTCCCATCTAGAGGGATTTGTCAGTGATAAATAAAAAGGATATTTTAGAAACTGAAAATAACTCGTTATAACTTGTAATATGTTAACACATGACTGAGAAAGAATAATAAACATAATTTATAGATAAATAGATGAGAGAGAAAGAAGAAATACAGTCATGAGTCTGCTTTAGAAACAAAATGTAGAAAATTGAACACAGTGCTTGTTTGAGAAAATGAGAAAAGAGGTGAGTACTTGGTTTACTCTTGAAGATGTTAAAACTTCACTCATAGTCAAAACACCATGGAGGAAGATACCCAAAGTCATGACATGAGGCAGAAAAGGTAACAGCTTTTAAAAATCTTTACACTTTCTGTTTTTGCTGAAAAGTTAGGTCCTTTGAAAGCTGCTGATTTCAGCAATGTGATTAAATGTAGATTTATCATAAAAAAGTAAGAAAATAATTTTCTAGAAACGAAACTCTACAAGTTAAATATGTCTTTGTAGTCCAGCAGCTTGATTGAGGTAGGACTATGAAACAAAGGTTCATTGTCACCCCCTGACAATTAACATCACACATTTTTCTACAGTCACCTATATGTCCTGGTCATTTTCAGTCCTTATAATAACTGATGAAATGGACCACTTACTTTCTGACGTGCATATATACATATGTGTGCATAAGTATATATATGTGTGTGTGTGCATACATGTATATATGATTGTTGTACATATTTGTGTATGTGTATATGCGAGAATATATGTGTTTTATATAAAGTAATCTTTTTCCATATTTTTATTGATTGTGTAGTCATGTAAGTGATATAGTTGTTTTAATCAAATTCCAAATTGAACCTAATAACATTGGTCATATATTTTAACATGTTCGGATATTTAACAGATTAAGGTTTATCTGGACTTAGGTTGCATTTAAAATTAGTCTTTAGCAAGTTTTGCTGCCATTTTGTTTACTGTCTGAATGACATCAGTAACTTTGGAATAACTTATTTAGGATTCCTCACACTTCAGTCGTAGAATAGGTTAGGTTGGCTATATTTTGACCCTTAATTTGAAAAGAGTTGCATGGAGGTGGAGCTAAGTTTAAAAAAAGAAGCATTAGTGAACAGTTTCATCAAAGAATGTAGATTATTTACGTTGGGGCTTAACCTCAACCCATTAAGAAATATTTTCAAACAAAATTATTTTTCTTTCTTTTTAAAGGTTTCAGTCTACAGGAAAGTTAACAGGACACCTAGGCCCTGTTATGTGCCTTACAGTAGATCAGATTTCTAATGGACAAGATCTAATCATCACTGGCTCCAAGGATCATTACATCAAAGTGTGTATGATAGAGTTGTTGAATTATATTCTCCTATTAAATGATAGATATGAAGTATCAGATGCACCTAAGACCCTTTGCTCTTAATCAGTTTTCTTTTTTAACAATCCTATCCTTTGCTTTTTCTTCTTGATCTTTTTCCTCATTCAATAGTTCCTGATTTTATTGTCTTATAATTTAATCCCATATTCTCATTTTTCATAGAAGATTGTTTTGGAGGGATTTTAATGATGTTTGGCTCAGTCATCCAGCTAATGCTTAAGTCTCATTGTCACCATCTTTTACACTGAGTTTAGTATGGTCTTCAGATTTTATGAAATTAGCAGATGAGGGAAGATGCACAATTTGATTCTGGAAATGTTAAATTTGAGATACTAAGTAAGAGAAGTCATCCTCCTATAGGCAAGTAGGCCATTTGAAAGGCAATTCTAGAACTCCAGATAAGTTATGACTAGACATGCAGGTTTGGGAGCCATTTGAAAGAAGCAGATGTTCAGGAATTAGAGTAGTTGATGTGACCAAAGAGACAGAGGTTGACAGGACTCAGCCTTGTGAATTCCTGTAGGAACCAATAGGAATAAAAAGAGAATGCAGTAACAAAGGAGATAGGAAAAGTATAACTACTCTTTTTGGAACCTAAGATTAAGAGATGAGAAGTGGGTTAGTGACACGAAAATAGAGTGGTTAAAATGAGAGTATTGTGTATTTGGTAGACTTGAGTATTTCTGTCTGTTTAGGAAGCAGGCCCTTTGGAGAGGGAAAGTGATGGGGGAAGTGGTGGTAAGTGATGGAGGTGGTAGGAGTTAGAACCATATCAAAGATGTGAACCCTGGGAAGCAGGAAGCACACATTCTTCTAAAAAGAAGAGAAGGGTAAGAGAATGTTTGAAAATAAAAGGAAACTTTTGAAATGGAGGGAAGAGTCCAGAAAGTTTATTTTTGATCATGCGACCCTTTTCAGGAAATCATAAGGTCAATAGCTAAGAGAGATGATGACAACTGAGTGGAGTAGAAGGTTTAGAATAGCAACTTTGAGGGGAATTTTGAGATGGCCACCAGGATTGCAGAGCTACATTATAGTGCCTAAATAACAGTCATATCATTTTTCTGACTTTCAACTGGATTGATATGTAGTATTTTTGTTATTGAACATATAGTTTGTTCACCATACATGAAAAAATTGGTTGCCTTTCTAAAAAGCCTATAGACATATAAGCATGTGACATATAAGCAAAAGTAGCATGAATATAGGGCCTGGGTTCTTCCTGAATCATTTATACAAGGTTAATTTAGTTGATTAGTAAAATATTGTAACAAAACAAGTCATATCTGGTTAATATACATGTGTATGTGTTTCTATGTATGAACACATATAGGTGCTTATTTATAACTTAAATAGGATGTCCCCCTTTTCTCTCCTTTTTTAGATGTTTGACGTAACTGAAGGGGCTCTGGGAACTGTGAGTCCCACCCACAATTTTGAGCCCCCTCATTATGATGGCATTGAAGCGCTAACCATACAAGGGGATAACCTATTTAGTGGATCCAGAGATAATGGAATCAAGAAATGGGACTTAGCTCAAAAAGACCTTCTACAGGTAATATAAAACCTTTCATGGGATGAAGTGGGTACTTCAAAGCCACCAGTAGTCTATATAAGACCTTGAAGAGCCTCTCAAAGAGTGTTTCATCTTCAGCTACCAGGGTTACAAATTATGAGAAGGGCAACGTTCAATGTTGAATAATACCTTCTAGATAAGAGTAGTTGAAAACAAAACGAACAAGTAGCATGAATGTCAATAGAACAAACTTGGCAACAGATGAACATATTGCTTTCAAAAGCTTTCTTTAGAAAATTTTTTTTGATGTTTATTTATTTTTGAGAGACAGAGACAGAGACAGAGCATGAGTTGAGGAGGGGCAGAGAGAGAGGGAGACACACAATCTGAAGCAGGCTCCAGGCTCTAAGCTATCAGCACAGAGGCCGACATGGGGCTTGAACTCATGGGCTGTGAGATCATGACTTGAGCCAAAGTCGGACGCTTAAACTACTGAGCCACCCAGGAGCTCCTCAAAAGCTTTTATAGATATACATTCATGGTTGTGACTTTTATATTATTCATATAAATATATTTATACCTAAATGTAGTCATATAATTTGAGTGTATAAGTATTGTTTACTCATTATGAAATATATGTGAGCTCTACTTTAGTTTTCTACAAAAAGCCTTAGGCTTCCATGTTCTCTACTAAAGGTTGAAGGCAGTGATTTTATGAGGCGGTCCTTATTATCTACATACCAGGTAGTTTTCAAACTTGTTGAATTAAATACATTTTGGAGAAAGGTGAGATACTTAACTCCCATGAAGAGAATGTGATGTGAAAAATTCTGTGTACTTTCTGGGTCTTTGAGATTCTTCAAGACTTTTAATATTATAAGTTTTAATATTGATAACACTGATAATAATTGAGGCAAATTGGAAACCAAATTGCAAATTTATTTCTTTAAATCATTAAGAATGATTGCATGGAAAATGATTTGTGGGGCATCTGGGTGGCTCAGTCAGTTAAGCGTCCGACTCTGGCTCAGGTCATGATCTCATGGTTCGTGGGTTCAAGACCCACGTCAGGCTCTGTGCTGACAGCTCAGAGCCTGGAGCCTGCTTCAGATTCTGTGTCTCCCTCTTTTTCTGCCCCTCCCCGACTTGTGTTTTCTCTGTCAAAAATAAATAAAAATAAAAATAAAAAAAAAAAAAAGAAAATTTCTTTATGGCTTCCAGGCCATTGAGTGGTCTAAATATTGTTTTGTCAACAGAAATGTTCGAAACTTACTTTGGTGTGAAACTGTCATTTTGGAAGGCTCCTCTTCAGCGGCTTATTTCTGTTTCTTTCTCCAGCAAGTTCCAAATGCACATAAGGATTGGGTCTGTGCCCTAGGAGTGGTGCCAGGGCACCCGGTTTTGCTCAGTGGCTGCAGAGGGGGCATTTTGAAGCTTTGGAACATGGATACTTTTGTGCCAGTCGGAGAAATGAAGGGTCATGATAGTCCTATCAATGCCATATGTGTTAATTCCACCCACATTTTTACTGCAGCCGAGTAAGTTTTTCCTATGTGATTTTTTTCTATATTGGCTGTTTGTGTTCAGATTTAATAAATATTGTAAGTTGTAAATAACTGGAAACATAGAACACACGAAACCCTTTTATTACAGTCATTGTAATGTCTATTTAAGATCTCTTATTCATATTTTCTGATTTGCACCTTGGTCACTGCATTTAATCCCAAGATTACATGAGAATAGTGTTACTTCTGTATTAGCACTCAGCTTAACTAGGAAGTCTGATGCTAGATGTTCCTCTGGTGATTTTAACTAAAAAAATCATTTATAGGTGACTAATTCAAGAAAGTCAACAAATTTGCTATTCTTCTCATTTAGAACAAATCATTTAAAAAATCTCTGTTCCCCTTCTACCTCTGTTTATAGTACAGTTGACTCTTGAACAATGTGGGCTTAGGGACCCTGCCCCCTGCAGAGTTGAAAATCCAGGTATAACTCTGACTTCCCCCAAATTAAATTAAGAATAGCTTACTGTTGACTGGAAACCTTACCGATAATATAGTCAGTTAACACATATTTTATATTTTATATGTATTAAATACTGTATTCTTACAATAAAGGAAGCTAGAGAAAAGAAAATGTTATTAAGAAAATCGTAAGGAAGAGAAAATACATTTATAGTACTGTGCTATGTTTATTAAAAAATCCACATGTAAGTGGACCCTCATAGTTCAAATCTGTGTTGTTCAAGGCCCAGCTGTATAAGTACATAGTAATACTATCTGGTTCCTCCCTCTTAGGAAGGCTGGATTCATTTGCTTATTTTTTCATTCATGATGAATTTCCAAAGTTGGGCACTGTTCCAGACTCTTGGGAAGACCTGTGAACAAAACAGATCCAAACCCCCAGTTTCATTCTAAGGGGAAAAAAAGACAAGAAATAAGTAAAATATGTTATATGGTGACAGGTGCCTAGGAAGAAAAATAAAGCAGGGTACAGGGAAGAGAGTGTCGTGGGGAGGGAGTTACACAATAGGGTGGTGGGTGAAGGCCTCCCTGAGTAAGTGACATTTAAGAAGATGCTTGAAGGAAGTGGAGAGTTGTTGTGACCATAAAAATGACATAATATTTATATAAGTAATTTGGAAAGGAAAATATATATACCCGAATGTGAGGCATTGGTTTCATTCAAATAAAATATAATGTCTCATGAATATCTATCTTGAAAATCTCCTTTTGGTCATTTTTGCACATTTTAATTTAATCAGAACACCTTCTTGATTCATCTATCTTAAATGTATGATTACCTTGATTTTATTTTGAAACCTCTGCTCTATTTCTATGGCATCTCTTCTTATTTGTGCTATTTTCATCAAATCCCTCTTTTCATTTACATTTACTTTCTCATATCTCCAAAGTACTTCAAAGTTCATTTATTTTGTGTTTTTCTAAGGTGCTTACCTTTGGTGCTTCATTGATGTTATTTCCGAGATATATTACTTTCTCAAGACTCACCACTTTTGTTTATTCTCTTGGAAACTTTCTGTGTCCTTGGTAATTTATGAAAAATGACTGAATACCTCCCAAAGTTGTGGGACACATAATACAAGACTATAAAAGTATTATATATCACTGAGGTCTGGTGGGTGAAGTATGATGTTACTGTAACACCTCTCTTCCACAATATAGTCTTATTTTTGAAGAACTGAACTTTTTCTCATTATGTCCATGGTGCACCAGATGCAAATGTATTTACTATGTAACTTAAAAATCAGGAAAATAGCCAATAAAGTCAGAAAGGCTATTTTCAAATTAGTTCCACTTATTTGTTAATTAGCACACACTTGTATAGTGCTTAGTATTTACCAGGCATTGTTCTAAGTTCTTTCCAGGCATTAATTCATGTATCTTCATAAGAACTCTAGAAGGTAAATATTATTATAATCTCGATTTTACAGGTGGGAAAACTGAGGCATTTTATAACTTAGTCCTTATATAATAATTCCATCATATCTGATATTTCTAGATTTGTTGCTTTTTATTTATTTATGTATTTATTTATAAATCTGGATCTGTAGTATTGATTAATTTTTCTTATGATTATGGGGCTCATTTTACCTGTGTCTTTTTTGTCAAGTAATAGTTTACTGGATGTTGAACATTATATTGTGTTTTAAGATCTGGATTTTGTTGTATTCTTCTAAAGAGCATTGGACTTCGTCAGGAAGTTAAGTTTCTTGTGGTTCAGCTTCATCTTTTTGAGGCCGATTTTTAATTCTTGGATTTCTACTGAATACCATAAGTGTTTGATGATATCTCCTTACTGATCAGAATGTGAACAGCTCATAGCCCTCTGTGGGCTCTGGGAATTGTTCAATTTATAGCTCACTACTAGATGTTTGTTATTGTTGTTGTTGTTGTTGTTTTGTTTGTTTGTTTCTTTTTGTTTTTTGGGTTTTTGCTTGGCCTTATAATCTTACTCTACTCATGGTGTAGCTTAGTATTCAGAGACATTAGTGGCCCTTATATAGATTTATGGAGTTTTTTTTTCCCACAGCTCCATAGTTCTTTCTGCACAGCTCTCTCCTTGATCCTGAAAATTCCAACTACTCCACATCCCCCAGGTTTTTATTTCTATCTCTTCAACTTAGTGCTTCTGTAGTTTTCTGCTTGAGTTCTTCCTCCCTGGGAAGTGTTTCCAAAGCAACAGCCAGGGCTGTCATGAAGCTCACCCCTCTCCCTTTTCTCAGGGACAACAGCCCTGTACTCCCCTATGGTCCAGTATCTGAAAATAGTTGTTCCATATATTTTGTCAGATTTTTACTTTGTTTGCAGCAGGAGAGCTAACCTGCTTCAAATTACTTGGTTATGACTAGTAGTGGAAATTTGATAATTTCAGACTTAGTATGTCCTAAACTGAAATCCCAACCTTCCCAGGAAACCTGCTCATCCTTTGGCATCTCTGTCTTCTCTGTTGATCAGGCTAGATAGAAACTTTCATTCCTTCCTTTCATACTCCATAGCCAGTCCTTGAGCAAATCCTGTTGGTATTCTACCTTTAAATTATATTTGGAATCTGACCACTTCTCACCATATCTTCTAACTCACTGTTTTTAAATTTTTTTTTTTTCAACATTTTTTATTTTTTATTTTTGGGACAGAGAGAGACAGAGCATGAACGGGGGAGGGGCAGAGAGAGAGGGAGACACAGAATCGGAAACAGGCTCCAGGCTCCGAGCCATCAGCCCAGAGCCTGACGCGGGGCTCGAACTCACGGACCGCGAGATCGTGACCTGGCTGAAGTCGGACGCTTAACCGACTGCGCCACCCAGGCGCCCCTAACTCACTGTTTTTAATTGCCATCAGCTCTTGGATTACTACAAGAACTGATTATTACTAGTAGCTCCTAAACAAGGTACCTTGTTCATATGTAGTCTACTCTCAACACAGAAGCCAGAATAATCCTTTTAAAACACAGATTAGATCATATTCCTTCTCTGCTCAAAACCTTGCATTGGTCCCCTATTTCCTTTTAGCACTTGCTCTTTCTAGACTTGCTCCTTGTTTTGTAGTCCCCAGTAACCTCTTTACTGGTCCTTGAACACATCACCTCATTTCAGCCATAGTACAGAATGCTCCCTTTACCCAGAATGCTTTGCCTTCAGAGATCCTGACTCTCTTCCAATGTCCTTCTTTCTCACTAAGAGTAACCTTGCCATTGTATTTAAAATTGAAACCCTTCTATCACCTAGCACCCAATTCCCTTTACCATGCAGTCTTTTCTTTTTCTATAACATGGATTACTTTCTAATAAACTTCATAATTTAATTATTATGATTTACTGTCTATCTTCTCTTGTTAGAATGTGAAGCTACAACAGAAGAGGGTTTTGTTATTTATCTGTTTGTTTTTAAGAATTGTCCCAAGCACCTAGAATATTGCCTGGAACATAGCAAGTTCTCAATAAGTATTTGTTGAGTGGATGGCTGAATAAATGAATGGGTAGATGAGTAGGTGGATGAAGGAACATATCCCCTTGCTGTTACCAATATACATATGCTGTGTGGGTTGGTGAGAAGACTATTATTTTCCCCCAGTTTTATTGAGATATAATTGAAATACAGCATTGTGTAAGTTTAAGGTATATAGCATAGTAATTTGACTTACATATATTGTAAAATGATTATCACAATAAATTTAGTTAACATCTATCATCTTATATAGATTTAAAAAAAGAAAAAGAAAGTTTCTTTTTTGCTTGTTAATAAGAACTCTTAGGGAGAACAGAGATTATTGATTAAAAACTAGAAAGCCTGGATCCGAGGCTCACCTCTGCCCTTTACTATGTTACATTGGATAGGTAACTAAACTCTCTTTATCCTTGAAATGGACTGCATAATCTCTGAAATGCCTTTTAACTATGAAATTCTATGGAAACTCTTTCTTTTAGCTTTGAGTTTATTAAATAATTGGAGAAAACTAACACTCCCTTAAAGCTATGAGAAATACAGTAAGAAATATGATTGTTTAATGACTATTCCCCAGTACCCACATGGTGGGTGAACAAAAACAAGTTTTCTCAGAAACACTTTGAATCTTCTATGTTCCATGATAGTGGAGTATTAGTCCACTTCTCAGTAGCCTCTTGCTTTTTCCACGGGCTTACGCTGATTTCATGTGAACATAATTCTGACTCTTGCCAAATTCACCAATTCCTGGAATCCCTGCTCCAATCTCTTCCCTTCCCAGAAGCCTTACTGTAACCTTACTCTGGGCTGTTGTGCCTGAAGATCTCTGACCAATGTTGTATCGCATATTATTTTTTGAAATAATGAGTGCAGATCCAGTGTAGTGATTAGGAGGTGGGGCCCTGGAACCAAACTGCCTAGATCGAAATCTTGGTTCTGTCATGTACTTTGTAATTTTGAGCCAATTACTTAACCTCTCTGGACCTAAATTTGCTCATCAATATAAATGGGATAATAGCATTATCTATCTCTATGGTAGTTAAAGAGAATTGAATGTATTTATATATAAAGGGCACATACTAACAATGCCTGCCATATAGTAAGCCCTTGATAATATGAATTATTTTTAATATTATTATGTGTATCTGTTTGATATACTTATGGGACAATGTATATTTTTACTTACATATATTAAAGTCCTCTTCAGAAAATGTTTTCACAGTAATTCTAAAAGCTATTTCTTTATCTTCCTGCCTCTTTTCACGTGTTCATTTTTAATTTGTTCCATAGTGATCGAACTGTGAGAATTTGGAAGGCTCGCAATTTGCAAGATGGTCAGATCTCTGACATAGGAGATCTGGGGGAAGATATTGCCAGTAATTAAACATGAGTGAAGATAGTCATAAACTGAATACTGTGATAATACTCTGTACGTTCATTATGGAAAAGTTGCCTAATAGGCGAAAATTTATGAATCGGATTAACTGGAAAATATATCTGAATCCAACTGCTGAATATAAATGGTATTCTAATAAAATTGTGTACTAGCCTGTGTGCTTAATTTTAATATCTCCCAAACATATATATCCTATAATCGGTATACTGCTTGATTCACACTTTATTGTGGCTGGATTTTTGTGCCTAGCTATTAAAAAACACCTTAAAATTATTTGAATTGTAAGATGACTGCTTTTGTGACAGAAAACCCCCAGAATACAATGCAACCCATTGGTAATTCGTCATATAGTCTGTTCAGATGATTTATATATTTAAACATACTGGGAATGTTAGTCAAATTGTGGTCCGTCTGTCTGGTATTTATATCAGTCTATAGAGGGTTCCCAAATTTCGAAGCTCTTTTAATATAATGGAAAAAAATAAGATAGGAGAATATGATTGATGATTTTGCATAAGGTGGAATTGACCGTCCTCTACTAACAGAAAATGTTAAACAGTTTGTGTTAAATGTTGATGTTTACTTGTATTGACCAAAGTTTTACAGCTGTGCTATATTCTGTGCTCAGGACTAAAATGCTGTTAAATTGTTTTATTAGTGCTGTGCATACATTCTGCGATGGAAGACAATTTTGATGTCCTAACAGAAATATATTTTGATCTATTTTCCTATGGAGTTGTTTCTATTATCACCTTTTAATTTCATTTTTATTTAATAGTATTTCCTTCCCCTTTTATCTAATTTTTTTATATGCTGCTAAATATATTTTAAATACACTGTGTTTGCAAACCTTGGTAGTTATGAGAGCTCTATCATTTGCGGTGGGAAAAGGTATGTAAATAAGTAGATTGTAAAGAATGTCTTACCTTGTAACTGTATGAATTTTTAAATGCTGTAGATTGGATTTTGCAAAAGGATGTATAATTTATCGGTCTGCTCAGAATATTAATTTGTAAATTCTGCAAGTTTAATTTTTATGTAGATGGTATAACATTTGAAAATATTGTCTTGTGATTTTTTTTTTTCCCTTTGAGTATATTTGCTTGTAAATGAAAGCTTAGCTACGGCTTCAATAAACATGTTGCTCTGAATTGTTTTTATTCTCTTGCCCTTTTTCTAATTATGAAAATTGTTAGTATTTGTAAAATTTTGTTTTATCTGTGTGTGATATAAGGAAAGGCATTTTTTTTTTGTTATCCACTTCATATGCAATCCAGTTTTTGCTCATTAGACATGATATATTCTTGAATAGTTTGAATCATAACCTACTCTTGATGAACCAAAGGAACTCACTATTGAAAGAATTAAATCAGGAATGCCTGGGTGGCTCAGTGGCTTGAGTGTTCTACTTCAGCTCAGGTCATGATCTCACCGTTTATGGGTTTAAGCCCAGCATTCCGCTCTCTGCTGTCAGCACAAAGCCTGCTTCAGACCTTCTGTTCCCCAGTATCTCTGTCCCTCCTCCACTCTCTCTCTCAAAACAAATAAACTTAAAAAAAAGTAAATAGTTGAATCAAACTATGTAGTTTAGGCATGTGAACATAGATGGTAAAACAAAAATTATTCCCACAAATATTAGGACAATAGTGACTTTGGTTATCTAGAGAAGAAATAGAGAGGGTGGTCACTGGCAGGTATTGTAGGAGGTGAGTTGGGAATGTAGAGGGGGGTGTGGAGGTGTTTTTGGGGTCCTAGAAATGTTCTACTTCTCAATCTGGGTCCTAAGTTAAACTGTACATGTATTTCTCTTATTTTATGTATGTGTGCTATACTTCACAATGAAGTATATATTTCTTTTGTTTTAAAGAAGGGATTTTCCTGTAAAGAGGAAGTCAGCTACTTTGTAATTTTGCCTCCTTTCCTGGAGGAAAATACTATGATAAGACCTGAGAGACATTTTTAGGACTATTTTGAATTTCAATACCCTTAGAGTGTTTTTTTTTTTTTGTTTTTGTTTTTTTTTTTTTTTTTTTCCATAGGACTATTGCTCAACCATTCATTTGACAACTTATTCAATAAATGTTTATTAGAATGCCCTGGGCCAGGTACTAGGGACAAAAAAATAGCAAGACTGAGTTGATGCTTGTCCTCTGAGTGGAGAGAGAGAATAAATGTAGCACTTACATAACAGCTTGGTAAGTGCTCTGACTGGAAAGATCTGGGTGTCTTCACGCCTATTAGAGGCCTGACTGCAAGGCCAATTAGAGGTCTGTCATAAGGTCCGAGCACCGTGTGTGTTTGTGCGGAACACGAAGTCCGGTGTCTGTTTTACCTTCTAAAATGCTTAAGGCTCAAAAGTAAAACATAAAAAAAAAAATAAATAAAACGCTGAAGGCTCAGCTAGAGTTGATCTGATTTAAATAGTTCAAATGAATATGTAAAAGAGGCAGTTCTCTTAAAAGACTTTCATTTTAAATTATGTTGGGGGAAGTCATCTAGAGGACATGACCTCTGATTGACCCAAGAGCTAGATCCGGGCAATCAGAGACTCCCCAGCCGCCTCCCCAGTCCTTGCAATGTTATGTTTTGCCCACGTTACCACAGCCGGAGCTGTTTCTGTGTTTCAAGGACATAGCCTTGAGAGGGTTACGTGTTGTTGAGACTCTCTGCGTGATATTGGAGACTGAACCCAGGTAAGGCTTCTACGTAAACTTAAGATTCGGGCAGGCAGGTGTGGTGATCTACCCGTCTTGCGGCCGCCAGAGACAAGCCTCGTAAGTAAATCCCCTTGTTTGTTAAACCTGCTACCTACCAGTTTGGAGGGGCTGCTGCGTTCTTCTGTCTCTCCTTGTACTGGGGCTAGTTTCCCAACCGGGAAAAAAAAAATACCGTACATCTCTAAAGATCTCATCCAGAAAGGTTAGCAATAACTCTTTTTAAAAATATTTATGTATTTTTGAAAGAGAGAGAGCATGAGCGGGGAAGGGGCAGAGAGAGAGGAGACATAACGACCCAAAGCAGGCTCCAGGCTGTGAGCCGGATGTGGGGCTTGAAGCCAGGAACTGTGAGATCATGACCTGAGCGGAAGTCTGCCGCTTAACTGACTGAGCCACCCAGACACCCATTATCGCTAATTTTTAATACAGTTAAAATAGCGCTTCTAAAATTTAAAAGTGGATTACTCTTATGTATGAAATATACGCCATGTCCCTCAAGAATAGTGTCTTTTTTTAGAAGCTAACGTTTATTTCTTCTTTCAAATCCAAATCTTTTTTAGCTAAAGAATAATGACACCGTTTTGCATATTATCTCCACATTTATTTATTTCCCAGCTGATATGGAATCTTTTATAAAAATTTAAATTAAAATTATCAACATGTAACAATTTTTCTATATTGCCGTTTGTAATTTTTCCTAAGCATTGACTGCGCCTTACTTCAAAATCAGTTCACGTTCTCTTTATAACCTCAGAATTGGTTGTGTTATCGCTGTGTTGGGGATTTGATTTGCCAGTTACTGTGCAGATACTGATGGTTGGGAATTTGTATTTGCAAATCATGGATATAAAATGTACAGATTGCTCTGTGTGAGCATCATGGTACAAAATAAAAGTTATCTATCCTATTTTATAACCATAATGAGATGCTCAGCCAATTTTAAAATGTCAAACAGCCATTAATCTCCCTCTTTTTAAATGAGGTTAGTAACTGTAATAACCAACGTTTATTGAACATTTACTTTCCCCTTTGGATGACCCTGAAATGGGGGTAATCTAAGATGTCAGTGAGAGTCAGAAGCATCTGATTTCAGAGATATTTAATTGTGAAAAAGTGTGCATCGTGGAATTTGTGAAGGACAGTATTGTGAGAGAATTTGCCAGACAGACAAAAATAGTGACAAATGTACAGTACATTATATATGGGAGATAATATGACTCCTTTTAATATGTTTTTGTGTACGTTGGACCTGAGAAAAGCAAAGAACACATTTGTCAGACTTTCTTTCAGCTTGGGTTGCACATTTAACGTGGCTCTCCCACCAAGCATATGAACCAGGCCCAAGGTGGAGTAAGAAGGAATCAGGCCTATAGTCGTAGAAACCCTCGTTTTCCCAGTGGCAGCAGTGACAGGGCCCCAGCATCTGGCACTAGCTGTGGGTGTTGGGAGGCAGGACACAGGGCACTGCTCCAGCCGAGGTGGTTCCTGGAATCTGCAGTTGGGGCAGTGGATCCCTTGTTCAGTTCCTTGTCTTCTTGATTGTAGCAGAGGTAGAAAGTGAGTGGGCTAGTTCTTGGTGGGGGGTAATCTGGCACCTACTCACAATTTTGTAAGCACCCACCTCCCTCTTTCTGCTTTCTGCTTAAACTAGCTACAATGGTTTCTGTATTTGCTACTGAATTCTAAAAGATACACTATCTCTTTTTCTTTGTGATCTGTGTTTTAAGGTATTTCTTCCATTTATTTTTTTCTGGACACTAATCATTAACCTACATAATTGTTTTTATTTTCATTTTTATTTATTTTTATTTTATGTAATAGTTTTTGGTTGCCTAGAGGTTTTAGGTGTTAATGGAATCTCCTTAAGGGCTATTGTTATTGTTTGTGAAACTCATGGTCTTCTCTAGTCTGGTAATTCTATTTTGCTAGGAGCCCCCATGAATTATTCCGCATTGTCTTCCTTCCTCTAGTTGTTTGGTCCCCCTTAGGTGTGGTGTGCTGTTCCTTTGTTTTGCCCAGTCAGGGTTCTGTTGACCCTTGGTGGTAGGGACAGGCTAGTGGTGAGGACAGCACTCTGCTCTGGTAAACCTGCAATTGACAGCAAATCATCTGTCCTCTCTCGGTGCCCTGGGAAACCCCTGCTCTACCCGTCTCTGGGCGTTAGCCTTCCTTCCCTGCTGTCTGTAGCTCCCCGATGTTTGCCTGGCCTGGAAGATTTAGCATGCCTCCCAAGGCTACAGGCATTCAGAGGTGTCGCTCTTCCTCGGGGGAATCCACAGTTTTCCTAACGTCTTCAACAACCCAATCAGACAGAGCGGCTCTTCAGGCTTTCAGAGCTGCCTGGTGTTTTACTGGAGAACCAAAGCGGGGAGTATCAGAGAGACAGTTTCATGCATCCTCATCTATTTTAACCATTTAACACCATCACTGAAAAATATCTAACAAATAAAAATAAGCTGATGGGAAGCCTGATTTCAGTAAGGACTGGATTCATCTGCATGAATCAGGAACCTGACTAGTGTTTATTATCCTCAGATTAGACTATTAGACTGTTCTTGTATGTAGTAGTCTCTGCTGAAGGCAGGCAAGTAGGAGTGCCTTCACCAGCCTCGGGGAAGAGAGAAAGTGGCTGAGGATATTATAATTTTCAGCTACTTTGGCCATTAACTGAAGGATCCTGAAATACCTACCTTCTTATTTGATGAGTGCCTCATCCCACTGTGTTCCCACCTTCTTTTCCTTAGGCCTTCTGCTCTGACTTCCTCCAATGCCTTTGCTTGCCTGTGTGTTTGTGTTTGTGTGTGTGTGTGTGTGTGTGTGTGTGTGTGTGTGTGAGAGAGAGAGAGAGAGAGAGAGAGAGAGAGAGAGGCTGTTAGTTGTTGATAGGAATCCCCACAGAGAAAAAATGCTCCATGAGAATTACCCTGATACGTGGTGTGGTTGAGATGGAAGATCTTAACCTTTTGAAACTACTCAGTACCAGCTGAGGAAATCAGGAGGACTCTGGGTAGTATCTGTGGCACAGACTTCTAATTTCTCCCACTACCACTCTCCTGCTTACTTTTAGTAATAAAAACCTGACAATTTCAGCTTAGCACGTGACTGCCCAGCCAGAGGTTGCATTTCCCACCTGATCTTGTGGTTATCCATGGCCATATGCTGTGTTTCTGGCATGTGATTTAAGAGGAAGTGATGTACTGGTCTTACTTTTTTAAAAACTAGAGTGGTTGGCCTTCAGTTTGTCCTTCCCCTTTCCACTGACCAGGATGTGGAAGGGGTGACGATGAACCAACCTTGACCGTGCAGATGAAGACAACATCCTGGGTGAGTGATGGTAGAACAGCATGACTGAATGAACCTGTGTCCTTGATGGCCTTGTGGAACAGAGCTTCCCCTCTGTCTTGGACCACCTGTCGGCCTTTATGGCAGGGGTTGGCAAATTTTTTTCAGTAAAGAGATAATAATATTTCAGGCTTTACAGGCCACATGTTGTCCCTTTCACACATTCTTTGTTTTTTAAACAACCATTTAAATTTGTAAAAAAATCTTTCCTAACTTAAGGACCAATGCAAAAACAGGCTGGACACTGAATTTGTCCCAAAGACTATAATTTGCCAACCCTTGCTTAAGATTGTTGCATAGGAGAAAGACAACTTTTTTTTTTTTTTTGGAGTTACTGAATTTTAAGATCTTTTGTAAAGGAGTCTATCTGTATGGCATATGTATCTATGTAGTTAATGATTTAAGAAAATATACTCTAGAATAGATTTGCTGCAGAGAGGGATGGCTACCAGGGCTGTCGCGTGTGGTTGTGCACATTGTGCACTGCACAACCCAAAAAGATAACATTTATTTTTAGATATAAATTTATATATTTGTTACAACATTTAGGGTAGATGGCAGTAAATCATTTTGTTTTAAGGATATAAGAATACAATGATAATTTTCAGCATATGGAAGTAAAAAGTATATTTAGGAAGACATTTTTTTTCTAATTTGAACAAGGGTGTCTGTGGCCTAGTAATAGACACCCCTAGTGGTTAATTATTTGACCTCTATTGCCTAAGATTAACACATTTCTTATTAAGTAATGTCAATTTAAAAATAATGAATATCTTCCCTTAAAAATATTCCTTGCTCAGGAAACTGGCTTCATGTCAGGTTTCATTAAAAATTATAAATTTTAGGTTCCACAATGTTTTCTGTCACATATGCCTTTTTAAAAATAAACAAATGTGCTAAAAAATAGTCAACTATTTAAATGGAAGGATTTGGACAAGATTCCATTTTAACCTTTTCTCTAGGACTAATAACCCATTAGTTTGTGAATAATTGAAATTTTTGTTAAGATTTTTGCTATTACAGAGATTTTCTTATGTTGTCCCGGGTCTGGTGAAGTAGCATGGCAGCATTGGGCATGCTGTCATTGCTTGCTTTCTATCATTCCATCCACAAAGATGGTTAGTCTACAGGTGTGCACTTGGACAGTGTGTGATTACTATACTTGTTTGCCTGTTCCCCCACACCTGATGGCAAAAAGTAAAATGAGAGTGGAGTGTAAACATATAAAGGATCCTAAGTCTGGATCTAGTGAACATTTGCCATTCTTTTGGATTTCTTGGCACCTTTGAACAATTTTCTCTGTTAGGGTATTCCCACCTTATGAATTCCTTCTCACTTTCGATACCAGTTACTCATTTCCCCTACCTCCTTTTGTGGGCCAGGGTGGCGTGTGACTTAGACTTGGCTCATTAGAGCCACTGACAACAGACTTTGGATTGGAAGCTGGTGACCCAAAACAGGTGGCACCTGGCAGAATCCCTGTGATGGAGGTAATGGGAGCTAATGCCAATTTCCATGGAAGCAGTGGAAGAGGCTGCAGTGTCCATATCAATAATACAAGCCATGGGGTTTGTGCCTACTCGGAAAAGAGGCAGCCAGTTGTGAGGTTTGATTCTAGACCTGGTTCTGGTTGCATGGCCTCCAAATCTCTGACTTCTCTGGAAAATGATACAATCACCTGATAACCTCCAGTATATTCCTTTTCTATTTCAATGAGCTGAGTTGGTTTGTATGATTTGCCACTAACAACCTCTACTTATAAACTAGGTCATAGCCCAAAACAAATGATGATCTCTTGGGAACTGAGTTTCTCATTTCTGGAATTGACACAGATGTCAGTAACAGAATGCAAATAACTATAGACTGTTTTCCTTTTCCTGATGAGTTCACTTTAAGTAGCCTTACCTATTTCACATTCCAATGAGAGACTCACAGAAACATCTCCAGAAAGGGTCTGAGATTCCAGGTCCTTCAATAATAAATGTTTTTCTTTTTTACATCTCATGGATTATTAATATGTTTTGACTACTAAAGGAAAGCATGTCAAGATCACTGTGTCCTTTCCTAGATGACTGGCTGTTTGAGAATGAATGCATGCACAATCTCTTGGCTAAGTGCCTTTATTTAGTATGATTGCTTGTTTGCAGTAGTTGATAATTCAGTTTTCTGTAAGTAGGTCAGGAAAATCTTGTCCTTTTGTATCCCAAGTAAGCCAAAAGTTGTAATTGGATTTTTCCTGGAGCACGTCATTTTTGCCTTACAGAAAATACGTCATAGGCCAAGATACTCTCTCTGTTTCCTGGAACGAGTCTTGGTAGTCCATGTAGGGTGAGAAATAGCCAGCTGCCTCCATCACTGTGTGAGCAATAACTTTGTGACAGCTCAATTGAATAATTAAAGCTTTCTACCTTCAGGTGGGAAAGAAAGTAATATCTAGAAATTGTGCATTGCATTTGATAAGGAATAATGGGCATTTGAAAACTATTTGGCTAGTCTCTATCTCTTGGTGTCCTGAAAAGTCTGTCTTATTAAATTAAAACAAATTTTAAATATAACCTAACTTAGAAAGGAGAGATAGTCTCAAATTGGGCAGACTCCAAGACATTGACACATTACATTTTTGTCAAACTCTAACTCAGGAGTTCATTTTACCCTGCATAGTCCGTGTGATTCAGGGAAACCCCCTGTCTTGTTCTGATTAGTCTAAGCTGATGCTTCTGCTTTAGCATTTGCCAGTCAGAATCACCTGGAGGGCTTGTTAAGGCACAGATTGCCTGGTCACACCCCTAGAGTTTCAGATGCAAAAGAATTTGCATTTCTAAAAAGTTCACAGAAGATACTGATGCTGGTGGAGGGCCCACACTTTGAGAAGCACTAGTCTAAGTTGGTTCTGTTCTTTGTAGTCGTTCAGGAACCTGAGATAGACCCACCAAAACCTGGCATTCTCCTGGCAATGGTTATTGATCTAGGTGAGGACTACTGACCTAGTTCCTGGGTCTGTTGAGGGGAAACATTAATATGCTGTGACTGGAAAAGCTCACCACACACTCCTGCTGGAGCGATTTAGCAAGCCTGTAACTTCACCTGCTGCTGAAAACTATCTCTGACTCTGAGGGAATCCAGCTTTGGCATGACTACAGTGTTATGAATGTCAGAGCAGGCTGAATGTCAGAGCAGGCCAAAAACCTGGGACTCTCCATTATGTGAGATGATAAATACTCATATTGATAAACGTGTCTGAGCAGGGGTTTCTTTCCAGCCCTTGAAAACACCCTAATTGAAAGAGTGTTTTCCAGGGGCACCTGGGTGGCTCAGTCAGTTGAGCATCTGACCTTGGCTCAGGTCATGATCTTGCAGTCTGTGAGTTCAAGCCCTGTGTTGGGCTCTGTGCTGACAGCTCAGAGCCTGGAGCCTGCTTTGGATTCTGTGTCTGCCTCTCTTTCTGCCCCTCCCCTGCTCATGTTCTGTCTCTCTCTCTCCTTCAGAAACAAATAAATATTTAAAAAAAAAAAAGTGTTATCCAGGAGAAATGTCTCTATACATGCAGTTAATTTTGAGGCAGTTTGAAGGAATTTGAGGAGTGGATAAGTAGAAAGTTCCATGAACTTTGGTTGAATGCTTTGGATTGGCTTTTATCTACCTTTATCTCAGATACATAGAAAACTGAAGGTTGTTCTCTCTTTCTTTAAGAGGCAATGCTTGAATTTCAGTTTAGAGAGGTGGCAGTGAGGGATAAAAATAGGAAGGAGAAGGAGAAAGAGAAATCCAGACAGAGTAATGAGTGATAAACCGGGGGCCAGATCATAACAAACCCTGCATGTCAAGTCAGGAACTTGAACTTTGGTCCTCCATGGTGAAGTCAACAAAGGCTTCTAAATATGGTAATGACAAATTTCTCTGGTGGTGCTGTGGAATGGATTGAAAGGGATAGACATTGCAGACATAAAAACTCCCAGGAGGCTGAGGGAATAATCCAGGTGAGAAGTTTCGAGGGCATGAGGTAGGCAGCAGCTTTGAAAATAGAGAGAAACTCACGGTTATGATAAAGGTCTCTGTAAGAACCATTGGGATGTGGGAGTGGGAGAGGAAGGGAGAAGAGTCCCGCAGGTCTGCTGTGGGTTTGTTGGATGTATGTAGTGCCAGGATAGGACAGAGAAAAATAAAAGCATAAAGGTCACCCTCGACACCCTGCTTCCCCATGTGTCATGTTTGCTCTTGCACCCAGTCCCTCACACCTCAGCTTTCCTCCATCTCTGCTGCTGCTAACCATCAACTCTCTGAGGTGGGCTTCTGTTATATCCCCCTCGTTAGTTTCCTCTCCTCCACTCTGATCACCCTCCAGATTGTTCTCCAGAGTGATATTTTCCAAATAAAATTTCACCTCAGTCATGTTCTGCTTGGAACTGTTCAAAGGATTTCTGTGATTCTCCGGGCAAAGACCAAGGGCTTTGGGGCTCTCTATGACCAAGGCATCCAAGCACATTAGTCTTTGTTCAACTGTTCAACAGTCTTTGCACATGGTGTCCTCCATTTGCTCAATTAATTCCAATTGATCCATCAAATCTTATTTCAAGCTTGAATTCCTTAGGAAGTCATCGTTCCTGACTGTGGGACAAATTCCTTTACAACAAAGAGCTATACCCCCTTCTTCACATAACTTACATGAGTTTGTAATTACTTACTTTGCTTATTTGATTTGTGTGCCTTCCTCTCTTGACTTCCAACTTCTTGAGAGGAAGATCTATCTGATCTTGTTCACCCTGTGTCTTCCACATTTAACACAGTCCCTGCCACATAATTGGAGCTCAATAAATATTTGTTGGATGAAAGAGTGATTCATTTTGCAAGCAAGAGTGTGAGTTTTCTTTTGGATGTTAGAGACTGGGATGCTTGCAGGAAACCAGAAATAGTGCCTAGCAGCTAGTTTTACAAGAGGACAGGTTTAAAATATCAAAAATGAAGTTGATAATACTCAGTTGAATATTGGAAATTTGCTTCATGGCTTTGCTCACAAATGACCAGTTAGCAGTGTTAGCCTAATTCGCCAATGAGATTTTTTTTTTACTGAAGTAATGAAAACAAGATTAACTGAATATTTTATTTAAAAACATGCTAATAACGTTGTCAGATATTTCATACTTCTTAAATGTAAAGTTTAAGTTTAAACACTGTACTTCTGTCATTGAAATGTTTAAAAATGATGAGAAAAAGTCCTATTTTCAAAGAATTGCATAAATGATTTCAAAATGTGAAAGCCAAAGACTAAAGAAGAAAAAAATAACCTTATCCTCTCTACTAGAAGTTATTAGTGCAATGATAGGGAGAACTTCAAATGAGTTAATTTCTTCTATTCCATTAAGTTGAGTGTGGTTTTGAGAAGCATCAAGGAGATGATGAGGATGCCAAAAATCAAGAGAATGACTACCACAGGATAAAAGCATCATGAAAAAGGACATTTTCCTGTTTGCTCATGTAATATTCATGAGAAATTAGAAAGTCAGAGAGAAAATGTTATTTAACATTACTGACAATGGATATAAAAGAGTTGTCAACATTTGAAATATTTAAAAGTGATTTTATGAAAAAAATGTTTTGTTTTGTTTTGTTTTGTGGAACTCATTGCTTGCACAACACAAGGAGCACTAAAAAAGTTGGCAATGGATGAGGGCATACTCAAGTAAATTAAGAAAAATAGTGCTGATGCATTTTCAACAGTTAATCCTCAAGGATTTTAGTGAAATTTCCACAAGTGAGTGAATGTCATTTTAGCAATGCACTTTGCAAGTGAAAAAGAAATAATATTCTCACATATGAGGTGTGTGCTATTGATTAGTGTCAAAATAGTTAACTGTCTGATACAGTGGAATGGCTAGTGATGAAATAGTACAGAAGACATAACTAATATATGGAAATCCCATCACATGATAAAGTATATATTCAGTCAAATTCTTAAAAAATTTTGGAGATCATAACCTTTGCTAAACAATGGGGAATAGAAAATGGATTGGGAAAAAAACAGACAATGTAGAGAAGTTATGTGGTAGATCTCTAAGGACTAAGAGATTAAAACTTAACAAGTAACTAAAAAGTTTTTAAAGTCGATATGTAATTTTAGCAACATAGATTCATGTAATTCTGCCTTAAAAATGTACATACTTACAGATGTCAACTCTATGTAATATTTTTGGTGGAGTATAATTGACATACAATATTATATTAGTTTCAGGTGTACAACATAGTAATTTGACATTTATATACATTATGAAATGATCACCAAATAAATCTCTTACCATCTGTCACCATATATAGTTATTATAATATTATTGACTATATTCCCTATGCTGCACATTACATCCTCATGACTTATTTTTTTTTATAACTGTAAATTTGTACCTCTTGATTCCCTTCACCTATTTTGTTTACCCCTCCACCTACCTCCCCTTTGGCAACCAACAGTTTTCTTTTCTCTGTATTTATGAGTCTGTTTCTGTTTTGCTTGTTTGTTTTGTTTTTTAGATTCTACATAAAAGTGAAATCATATGGTATTTGTCTTTAACTTATTTCATTTAGCATAAGACCTTCTAGGTTCTACATGTTGTCGCAAATGGCAAGATTTCATTCTTGTTAACGGCTGAGTAATACTCTGCTGTGTGTGTGTGTGTATGTGTGTGCACACGTGTGTATGTATCCCACATATTCTTTATCCATTTGTCTTTCAATGGACTCATAGGTTGCTTCCATATCTTAGCTACTGTAAATAATACTGCAGTTAACAGAGGAGTACATATATCTTTTCAGATTAGTGTTTTTGTTTTCTTTGGTTCATCCGTTTCACCCAGAACTGGAATTGTTCGATCGTATGGTAGTACTGTTTTGAGGAACTTCCATACTATTTTCCATAGTGGCTGTACCGTTTTACATCCTTACCACAGTGCATGAACATTCCCTTTTCTCCACATCTTTGACAATGCTTATTGTTTTTATTTTAGTGGCCATGATACATGTATTTTTTGAAGCCTACAAAATGCACAGTGAAAATATACGGCTTAGGGGCAAAATAGACTACTCCCAACCTATGGGACTTTGTAATGAAAGCAATAACTAAAACAGTTATAATCCTAGTAACCAACAGAAGCCCAAAGACCTCTTTTTTAGCATTGGCCCCAGAATCCCCCTTAATCAAACATTTGCAACATTATACTCTGGTGCTGTTGACTTTTCTTTTGAGAGGTGTGAACTTTAGGGCTTTTGCTTTTAATAGAGAGCAATTTCATCAAAACTAAAAAACTGATTCACAATATAGCTTTCTCATTAAGTTTTTAAAATAGCATGGAAAATGTCTTTGTAGCATATTTTATGCCTGTAGCTTCACCAGGTAGCCAGTGAAAAGGGTTCTGATCCTTGAAGCCAGTAAATCAGCCACTATTTACACCAAAGGAAGGCCCTGCTGTGGAGTTTGCAGTTTTTATCGTAAATCTTCATATTGTGCTAAAGTTTGTCTTTTTAAAAATTTGTTTTTATTTATTTTAAGAGAGAGAGAAAGCACACATGAGCAGGGGAAGGGCAGAGAGAGAGAGGGAGAGAGAATCTCAAGCAGAGTCCTCGTGGTCAGCACAGATCCTGATGGGGGGCTTCATCTCACGAGCCTGTGAGACCATGACCTGAGCTCAAATCAAGAGTCGGCTGCTTAACCGACTGAACCACCCAGGTGCCCCATGCTAAAATTTATCTTTAATTGTGAGAAATTAATTATAAAATACATGTGTGAGCCAGCACCACTTCCTTGTCATACTGTCACCATTCTCCATGGTCTACCTGATACGAGATAATGCACATTAAGGAATACACGTTGTAGCAGGACAGGTTGCAGTTGGTATTTTCAATTGGTTTTATTACTTTTTCATAATTGCACTGCTTTACTGAAAGCCTTTTCAATTATAGTATGTGGTTATTAATGCTGTAAAAAGTAATTTGATTTCTTTACAAACAAGTGATTATAAAGTCTATATTAGGTGCAAATTCTTATATAATGATAATATTGTATGCTTTGGCCTCAAGATTGTTAAACTTCCCTGCCAGTATTGGCCAGTATTTTGAATGCTGGTTTCAAATGAGTTTATTATGCTATTGAGTTTTTTAAAAATTTTATTAAGTTTTTTATTTTAATTCCAGTATAGTTAACTACAGTGTTGTATTCGATTCAAGTGTACAATATAGTGATTCAACAGTTGTTTTCATCACTCAGTGCTCACCATGATTGTGAACTCTTTAATCCCCACAACTTATTTCACCCCCCTCCTGTCCCCTTCTAGTGACCATCAGTTTGTTATTTATAGTTAAGAGTCTGTTTCTGGATTCCTCTCTCTTTCTCCCTTTTTTTCCCTTTGTTTCTTAAATTCCACACATGAGTAAAATCATGGTATTTGTCTTTCTCTATTTTACTTATATGCTATTACGTTTTTAAATTTCATATACATCTTCAAATCTAATCACCTTATTTATTATAATCCAAATGAGAGTGATAGATTTCTAAAACAGTGTCTTAAAGCCAATGTTTAGCTAACTACTGCAAAGAGGAACACTAAAAATCCTCAGTGAACACTTTTAAAATAAATTGCATAGGCTTGTGGTCTTTCCTTTCCAACCTTTAATGTGATTGGTGTCATTTTTTTGCAGTTTAAGAAAAAACTCATTTAAATTTTCAAATATATCTGAAAAGTACACATCCTATCATGAGATTATAATATAAATTTTCATTTTTAATTGATCGAAAAGATTAATAATAATACCAAATAGTAAACAAGGTATTTTTAAACAGCATTCTTTGGAGAGCCATCTTACTCCTATATTCAAAATTTCCCTTAGCTATTACAGCCAAGAGGTAGTTCAGCAGACTAGAGTTGTGTTTTTCAAACAGTGGGTTCCAACACTTGGTAGGTTCTGAAGTCATTTCAGTGGCTTCAAAACAATTTATTTTTAAAAAAGAAACTGGATAACTTATTAATAGCATAGAAAACATCAGAGAGCATCTTTCTTAGTAAAGGTAATCTTTTAAAAATTAAGTATTATGTATGTATGTGTCTGGGTATATTTCCTACAGTGGGTCATGGTCAGAAATTTTATTGACCTAGTGGATACTGTGTATAGAACCATGGATAGAAATCAGATTACCTAGAGAAAGAGGAGACCTAATCAGAGAACTTACTGATGATATATCTGGTGAAATGAGGATTCTCAGCTGTCTGATTAGAGACTTAGACACCCAAGGCCCAGGTCATGACCTCCATATCTGTGGGAGCTGAGTTGAGACCACCTTCTCTTGAGATTTCCCACTATAATTTGCACCAATGAGAATATTAATGCAAAGTCATATAACATCTGTGCTACTAGGCAGTAATGAAAATACTCTCACTAAACCTCAGTTTAAAAATGGTTTGTTGGGGCACCTGGGTTGCTCAGTCAGTTAAGTGTCTGACTCTTGATTTCACCTCAGGTCATGATCTCATGAGTTCAAGCCCTGTATTGGGGCTCCGCATCTACTGCACGAACCTGCTTTGGATTCTGTGTCTCCCTCTCTCTCTGCCCCTCTCCTGCTCATGCTCTCTGTCTGTCTATCTCAAAAATAAATAAATAAATAAATAAATAAATAAATAAATAAATAAATAAATAAATAAAAATGGTTTGTTAATTTACAGTCTTATCTAACAAGGAGCCTATTCAGTATCCTTGATTTATGAAGTCATCAAAATATTAAAATGTCAACATGCAAGGAAATTACCAGTGACATAATTTGATTAACATTATCCAGAAAATATACTTGATATTCACCTGTGAAATTTGATACCCTTGAGAGTTATCTAGCACAGAGATATATATTCCTATCAATTTTTCTTTTTATCAAAATCAAATAGTCCCTTGGGAAAATCTACCAATTATATCTATTTTGTAGTTGTTCTGTTTTTAAAGACAGAAAAAGATAGTTTATTGCTGAATAAAGATTATGACACAAGATTATTAGAGTAATAAAATGGCATCTCTGTATATAGGACAAACTTGATTATTAATTTGGGGTTTGTATATGGCCTTATTTATATTAACATTTGAGAATACCAAGTATTTACCTATCGAGTCTTGCCACTAAGATGATTGTTGTATCTGTAGGAAAACATGGCAAGAGATCCTTCATTGGAGCTTGTTATTTATCTGCCTCTTTTCTCTCTCATAGCCTTGCTACTTATATTACATAATGACCTTAACTGTACGTGTAAACATGCCTCAGGAGAACTCTGGGATGCTGATGGGAAACTGAGGACACTTACACAGATGTGATCTTTGTAAGGAAAGTTCTGCCGGGGTGGGGTCAGGTGGGGAAGTAGGCAAAGTATGAGAGAGGTCTCGTTTAACTGATGCATCTTCTGGAGATTTTTCTTTTTTTTTCTTTTTTTAATTAAAAAAATGTTTAGTTTTGAGAGAGAGAGAGAGAACATGAGTAGGGGAGGGACAGAGAGAGAGGGAGACACAGAATCCAAAGCAGGTTCCAGGCTCTGAGCTGTCAGCAAAGAGCCCGACGTAGGGCTTGAACCCTTGAACCATGAGATTGTGACCTGAGCCAAAGTTGGATGCTTATCTGACTGTGCCATCCAGGTGCTCCATCATCTTCTAGAGATTTTTCTAAGCCAATACTGTCTGATAGAAGTATGATGTGAGCCACATCTGTAAGTTAAAATTTTCTAGTAGCCACATTAAAAAAGCAAAAAAAAATAGGTAAAATTAATTTTAATAATGTATTTTATTTATCACAATGTACCCAAAATATTATTCCAATGTGTACAATACAGAAATCAATGAGATACATTGCATTTCATTTTTATGCTGTTTTAAAAATCTGGCAAATATTTATACCAACAGCACTTCTCAATTCGGATTTTAAATTTTCATTAGAAATATTTTATCTGCATTTAGACTTTATAAAGCTTACAGTTGAAAAAGTAAATTCACAGTATGCCTGGTTGGCTCAGTTGAAAGAGCTTGTGATTCTTGATAAGTTCAAGTCCAAGCTAGGTGTAGAGAATACTTAGATAAATAAAACTTAAAAAAAAAAGAAAAACTGAATTGATGTATCCAAGTTATTCCAAACATACTTAAAAGTTTTCCCTTGAATTCAGTATCAGTTTTTCAGTTTAAATTTAAATTGACTAAAATAAAAAATGCAGTTCCTCAGTTGCACTAGCCAGATTTCAAGTGCTCAATACCACACATGACTAATGGCTACAGTATTGACACAACACAATTATAAGCAGTGGGGACCTTGAATTAACTCCTCTAGGAATGGATTCCTCTGTTATAAATTCAGAAATGAGAGTTTATATTATATGGATTTTTCTTTCAGAAACTAACCTAAAAAGATGAGAGATGAAGCTTCCTACTCTTTTTGACGTGAGGAAGGCAGTGGAATTAGAGGGAATTAGGACTGACCTGGGTCACTGGGGCAATTAGTCAATCTATCTATGCCACTGTAATGGAGATTGTAAGGGTCTCTACCTCTCAGGTGGTTAAGCAGATTGACAAAGGATGTGCTCAATACACAGGTTTTTGTTGTTGTTTTGTTGTTGTTTTGTTTTTAATTAAGTAGATGGTTTGTACTTCAGTAAATTAATTGGGTATATAAATGTTCTTCCTTCTTCCCTATTTCCATTTTTTTCTTTGTAACTGAAATCTAGATCTAGTTGTATCATAGAAATTAGAAATTATTTGGCTTACTGCAGAAATTATTTTAGGAATAGAGAGATCAGGGAACTATTCCAGTTGTGGATGAAGAAAACAGCTGCATTTTCTTCCTGCCTATATTGATATATATATATTTTTAATGTTTATTTATTTTTGAGAGAGAGAGACAGGCAGAGCATGAGAGAGGAAGGGGCAGAGAGAGGGGGAAACAGAACTTGAAGCAGGCTCCAGGCTCCGAGCTGTCAGCACAGAGCCTGACTCGGGGCTCGAACTCACGGACTGCGAGATCATGACCTGAGCCGAAAACCAAGAGTCAGATGCTCAACTGACTGAGCCACCCAGGCCTCCTTTATTTTGATTCTTAACAGTTCTTTATTAGAGTAGTATAGGTTTATAAATAAAATTAATTTACCCATCAGAGGGTCATGTGATAGTTAAACAGCAAAATGTAAGTATAATTGTGATACAATTAAATGATATGCCAATGATTTATTAATCAATGATTAAATATACTCAAAGCTTGAACTGAATCAAGCTCTTCCAGAACCTGAGTGCATGGGAGGAGGGCGTTCTTACAGAATCTGAGGAGCAGTGGCCTCTCTCAAGGTCTAGCTGCTTCTGTTTGGGCTGATTACTCCCAGCTGTGTGTGAGCCCACATTATGACCTATGAAGTGAAGGGACTTCTTTTATCTTCCACCTGAGGAAGAGCTCTTGGATTCTGATTCTCTCCTCAGGTTTGTTCATCATGTGACTTTACACAGGGCTTTTTTCCATCTGTTTGTCAATGGAGAAATGATAAACTGAGAGTCAAAGCTGAAATTATGCACACATTAGGCATTTCTGTTCGTCTATTCATTCAGCAGTAATGTTTTCTAGGGATATAGAAAATGACTCTCACATAATTCTCTCATTCTCACAGAAGTTCTAGCTTTCCAGAGTCAGGAGAACAAAAAAATATAGTAAAGCATTATAGGTTTGATAGCCAATTCTACCTGGGCCGAGGTGGGGTGCCAGAGAAATGATTCATAAAAGAGGGGATCTCGAGAGTCTTGAAACATTATAAATGCTAATGCTGCAGAGAGGGGTAGGGCTGGGGAAGGGCAGTCCAAGCAGAGCCTGAGGCCAAAGCCAAGAGACTTGACACCATGCAGTGTGCTCCAAGGAGCCGTAAGTCATTGGTCATGGTTGAAGCCTAGCTTTTGCATATCATGCCAGGAAACAAGAATTTCATCATGCCTAGTGAAAGAGCCAACAAAAGGTTATATGCTGGGGAGTAGTAGGATCTAACTGGTGTCTAGAAATATCACTCTGATGGCCAAAATGAACAAATCAGGAGACTATAGATGCTGGTGAGGATGTGGAGAAACGGGAACCCTCTTGCACTGTTGGGGGGAATGCAAATTGGTGCCGCCGCTCTGGAAAGCAGTGTGGAGGTTCCTCAGAAAATTAAAACTAGACCTACCCTATGACCCAGCAGTAGCACTGCTAGGAATTTACCCAAGGGATACAGGAGTACTGATGCATAGGGGCACTTGTACCCCAATGTTTATAGCAGCACTCTCAACAATAGCCAAACTATGGAAAGAGCCTAAATGTCCATCAACTGATGAATGGATAAAGAAATTGTGGTTTATATACACAATGGAGTACTACGTGGCAATGAGAAAGAATGAAATATGGCCCTTTGTAGCAACGTGGATGGAACTGGAGAGTGTGATGCTAAGTGAAATAAGCCATACAGAGAAAGACAGATACCATATGGTTTCACTCTTATGTGGATCCTGAGAAACTTAACAGAAACCCATGGGGGAGGGGAAGGAAAAAAAAAAAAAAAGAGGTTAGAGTGGGAGAGAGCCAAAGCATAAGAGACTGTTAAAAACTGAGAACAAACTGAGGGTTGATGGGGGGTGGGAGGGAGGGCAGGGTGGGTGATGGGTATTGAGGAGGGCACCTTTTGGGATGAGCACTGGGTGTGGTATGGAAACCAATTTGACAATAAATTTCATATATTGGAAAAAAATAAAATAAATAAAATAAATAGAAAAAAAAAAGAAATATCACTCTGAAAGCAGAGGAGAAGATGGATGGGAAGTATATCTGTTCCCATAAGACACTATATCCATCGCAATAGCCCAGGCACAAGAGGATGGAGACGTATGAATGAAAGCCGTAGCGATTAGGAAACAGAAAAGGGAGTTAATTTTCACGTCATCAGTTATGTAAGAAATACAAAAGAAATACTGTGCTCAGAAGTTTAAGGTTTACTTAGAGACTTCACTCACTCATGAAAAGTTTGATTCTCCATTCTCTGAAATCCTGACTCAGTAAGTATGGGTGGTGCCTGGGAATCTGTATTAAGCAATAACAACAACAAACTCTCCAGATGATTCTGTTGAGCAGCCAGGATGGACATCCACAGGCCTAAAAAAATAGTTCTTGAAGTTTAAAGGAGTCCTATCAGAGTCATTGGAGGAGGCTTCTTCTGTGAAAGTGGTTCTTCTACTTTTTTTACAATGTCCACTTGGCAGAGGGGAAAAAGTGCCCTGAGGCTCTCAGGAAAGAACTAACAGGTGTTTTGCAAATTGGCTGAATTTGTGCAGAAGCCAGCTCTTTGTAGATTCATGAATTAGAGTTCCCCATAAAATGTTAATAGTGTGTTAATTTTAGTTTATGAATATAAACTTTGGTCTTGTCCTAAAGTGACCACTGGTGTTTTGTCTAAGCCCATATTAACTGAGAAATTTCAGCCTTTCAGGGTTACTATCCTGAAGACATCTGATGAGGAATTCTAGGTGCCTGAGGCTGTTTGAACCAGGGGTTGAGAGATTAGGGAGAGGAAAATGATGTAAGATAATAATACAGTCCCCAGATCCTATGACCTTTTAACTTGCACATTTCTAGGGAGTCAGATTTTTGCTTGATAAACTTTTGGCAAAATTCTCAGGAATGGATTTTAGTATTTCCACCAGGGGGCAGTGATGTCTTCTACAATGTTAGTGACTGTGGTTAAGAAAATTTGTCATTCTTTTTTGGACTTGCAGTGGGTGTGAGTAGGAAGAACTGATTAATTCTGACTGCCCATGGTCATTAGGGTGGATTTGAAGCCAAATTCCAGCAGAACACAGAGCAGGGAAGGTTAAATAGCATCTGCAGAACTACAGAGTCTTTTAAACCAGAGTGACTGCTTGATTAAATCAGTTGGCACTGTTGGTTAAATCGAATAGCTATCTTAAGACTCTGAAAATTCATAATTCGTGAAGCTCCTGTCTAGTAGCCTTAGGACTCAGATTTGAGAAGAGTTATGGGTCCCATGAAACCACAAGAAACAGATTTATACTACAACAGAGGACAGGGGAAAATTGCTTCTGAAGAACTCATACTCTTAATGGCTTCGGGCTCTGTCTGTCACTAATTCCACCTTAGCTTGTTATGAGAGATTCAGCTGCTGGAAGAATGAAATGATATTTCCACTGGGATAATATTAATGGGCATAGCCTTTAGCAAGATTGAGGAGCAATCCCGGTGTTATGGTAGAAAAATGATTTCAGAATTGGGGGTAGATATTTGGATGCTGGTGGTACCCTTTTAATGATAGAGGACCGTCACTTACTATAATGGGTGTGGGTTAGGATCCTAAAATGTGTGTGTGTGTGTGTGTGTGTGTGTGTGTGTGTGTGTGTGTGTTCCTGGCTCTGCCACCAAGTGTGTAATCTTGACTAAGTCAGTTGTCCCCTCTGGTCTCCACTGTCCATACCATGTAAAATGAGTCAGTTCGTCCAGGTAAGCTTTTAGAATCATCACAGCTATAAAATTTTAAATTCTATGAAAACACAAATCTATTCCTACTGTAGGATTGAGCTACCATCTGGATAGCTCAGAGTGGCTCTGTGGAAGAGGCTTTTAAGTATGGACATGAAGTGGGGGACGCTTTACCAACTTTATCCAGCAGCACAGATTTTGAATTTTAGTCATAAAAGAACACAGTTCTTTGCTGTATTCAATGGGCAAAGACCTGGGAGAAATGGATGATATCAAGTTTCATCTAGAAGGCATTAGTACATTTATTCCACCCCATTACTTTACAAATGAGGAAGAGGAGTCGAGCCAAGTGTCTTCAAAATTCATTCATGCAGACACTGTTCTGGGTGGAGATACAAAAGCAAACAAGGCAGACAGAGTTCCTGTGCTCTTGAGCTTAAATTTGAGCTGGAGAAGAGCTAAGTGTACAGTGTTGAGGATAGTGGGAGATCAGAGGGCAAAGTAGAGGAAGAAGAAGGCAAGTACGAAGGTTCCATTTCATCTAGGTTTTCTGAGAAGGCCTCTCAAGAAGACCATTTTGAACAGTGTCCTCAGGAAGTCACCTGGGGATTGTTTTAGGTGCAGAGAACAGTGAGTGCGAAGGCTTGGGGGCAACCCAAGAATAATGTGCAGAACCAGGATTTGCTCATTCACTGGCGCATTCATTCACTCGTTCAACAAACACTCAGTGCCTGCTCTGTGCTATGCCCTGTTTCTGCACCAGGATTAGAATCTTGAATTAGAATTCAAAAGCATTTGTGTTCAACCACCTCAAATACTGCCTCCCTGACATAGTGTACTTTTCTTCAGCACCCACTCTTTGCTGGGTACCTTGCAGGCATTTTGTTGAAATTAATCTTCAAAACAATTCCATGAGACTGTTTTGTAAAGAATAAAAATAAATATACTAAGAAATGAAGAAAAATGGAACCTAATGTCATTTATTTCAGTATGTACTAAGTTAGATGGAAAGACTCATTCCTTTGTCTTGTGAATAACTGCTATAAGTTATCAAAGTGACTCCGTTGATATTATTCAGTTAATTCATGTGGATGTTTACTGAGCTTCTACCTTTGCCTGGTGTGGTATTGGAAAAATGAATAAAGTAGGAAGTCACACCAAGAATTGCAGTAAGTTGATAAATCTTCTAAGTTTTGGGGGGAAGTAAGAATGAGCACGGTGGCAAGAGGATCTAAACGAAGAATCTGAGTCTTCCTGGGGGAAGGCAGGAAAAGCTTTATAAATCAAGGAAGCCTTGGGCAGGAAATTGAAGGTATTGTGCCATGGGGCCATGGACGCATACCTTCAGCACTGTGTGAAGCAGATACTTTAAAGGGGTTACTACGGGAAAACTTACAAGCAGAGAATTGTTTGTGCGGTAAAGCACAATCTTCTGCTCTCTCACTGACCGGTAGTTTAGTCCAGTGCTAGGATGCATACATGATGGCTTATGTTCCAGTTTAAAGAGGTTCCAACCCTGTAGGGTCAGAGGAATGGAGGACATGCCTGCGACTATGTAACAATGGGTGAGCAAGTGATATTGTTAGAAAGGGGAGCCTCAGAGGCCTAACAGCTCTTGTTTTCCAGACTTTTTTGTATGTTAACCCAGACCCCCTGAGACAGCTCTCTGTTAATCTATCTGAAGGGGGAGGAGTGAGTCTGCAGGCCCATTAAGATCTGTCTTTCATGAAGATGGTACTGAAGGTGACGAAGGAAGCCCCTACCCCTTGCTTTGAAGGTCAGAAAGTGGTGCTGAAAGGCATCCACAATCACACAAAAAAAGAAGATATGCAAGTTACCTACATTCCGATGGCCCAAGACACTGCATCTTCGAAGGCAGCCCAGAACGCCCTCAGGAGAAACAAGTTTGACCACTATGACATCATCAAGTTCCCCCTGACTACCGAGTCAGCCAAGAAGAAAATAGAAGACAACAATACATTTGTCTTCATTGTGGATGTCAAGGCCAACAAGCACCTGATCAAACAGGCTGTGAAGAAGCTCTGTGATGTTGACATGGCCAAGGTCAACACTCTGGTCAGGCCTGATGGAGAAAAGAAGGCATATGTTTGGCTCCTGACTATGAGGCTTTGGATGTTGCCAACAAAATTGGGATCATCTAAACTGAGTCCAGCTGGCTAAATCTGAATTTAAATTTTTTCACCATAAAAAAAAAGGATCTGTCTGTTTTTGGATGGATGAGTAGGAGTGTAAAGAGGCAGGAGGGCATTCCTGAAAGAGGGAACAGTGTATTTAACTGGAGGAATACTAGAAACCATGGTGTGTTTAGAGAACTGCAGATATATTGTCAGGATTATACAGTGTGAGGTAGGTGGGAGATGGGCCTCAGAAGGCGAGGGGCATCTGGAAGGGGGATTCTAGAAAGGTCACCTGAAGAAGCATATCCAGATGGTTTTATATGTCGTGTTAAGGTATTTGAAGTTTACATTTTCGGCCAGCAGAGCCAGTCACATACCTTGTGTGAGTGATGTGAGCGGTGGTGGACTGTGGTGGCCTGGGATCCAGGGCATCACCATTCAATGGGAAGTAGGTGGCATTCAGCTCCATGTGGTTACTGAAGGTGGAAATTTGTGTCCAGTGTTACCAGAGATTTGGATTTTTCAAGCTGAGCCATAAATTTAAATTTGTACACAAAATATTCTCATTTTAATGTTGGAAACAAGTTCAAATTTACTTAACAAATAAGTGGTGCAAACTGAACATTAACTGGATTGGTCTCTGGTTTCTGATCCTTGCAGGGGAGTGAAAGGGGTGTCATGTGAAATCTTAATAGAGTAGCTGATCAGTTTTGGTTTCTAAAGGGATTATTCTAGGGGTACTGGATGACTTAGTCAGTTAAACCTCCAACTCTTGATCTTGGCTCATGTCATGATTTCACAGTTTGTGAGTTTGAGCCCCAAGATGGGATCTGTACTGATGGTGTGGAACCTGCTAGGGATTCTGTCTCTCTCTCTCTCTGCCCTCCCCCACTTGTGCACTCTCTCTCACTCACTCTCAAAATAAATAAGGATTGTTCTGGAAATAATAAGTAGAATAAATTGAAAAAGGATAGGATAGAATCAAGAAGAGTAATAATGAGGCTTTTGAAATAGAAATTGAGGAGCTAAACTAAAGCAAAGGTAGCAGGGATGACGCTAAGGGATATTTCGAGGAATTGGCAAGATTTGGTGACCAGTAGGAACAGCTGTGAAAGAAAAAGGAGTATAGGATGACTTTTAGATTTCTGATTTAGATGGCTAAGTAAATGATCTTTGCATTCATTTAAATGAGGGGCTGACACTGGTTTACAAAGCAATATCCAGAATTCTTCTTGCATATATTGAGTTTGAAGTGTCTGTGGGACATCTAAATGAAGACCTCATGGCAAGTTTGGTGAATTCTGAAGCTTGGGGAAAAAATCAGATTGGGATTACATACCAGAGAGTCATCAGTGAATGGCTCGTATACATCCTTTCAACAAATATCAATATTTTACTTCAGTATTTCAGGCCTTGTGCTAGATGCTGGGGTTAACAACACACTGGGTGTGTGCTCATGAAAGATTCAGTATGGTGAAGCAAGCAGATGGTAAACAAAGAGGCATACAAATACAATAAATACAAATTATGGTAAGTGCTATAGAGGAAATATGGTTCATATGAAGATCAAATGTGATATGGGAAAGAAATAGAAGTCACATTGGCTACCCTAAGCCGGTGGCTGAGAGGAAGTCAACATGAAAGGAGAAATAGATGGTCTTTTGTTCAGAGAAGCTCAGTCCTTAGTGCTGGAGGAGAGAAGAGTGAGAACAGCCTGGAGATCGCCCCTGCATACTAGACTGGTAAAAGGAGAAGAATTTGAAATACTGGAGTGACCCAGTGCTCAGTTTTGGGGTGTTTCTCTTTTCTATCTTCACTCACTTTGTGATCATCTTGTTTCATAGCTTGAAATGCCATGTATGTCTTATGATCCCTAAATTTGTATCTCTTGCTCAGACTTCTCCCTTGGATTTCAGACTCATGACCCTACTGACTGTCACCCAACTGCCATGCACACGTCGATGTCTGATAGGCATCTAGTGTGGAACATGACCAAAAGCAAGCTTCTGACATTCTGTGATCCTCTCTCACTTCACCCTACCCAGCCTGAGTCTTCCACATCCCAGCAAATGACAATTCCATTCTTCAGTTGCTGTGACCAAAAATCAGTGAGTTTTGTCTTCTCCGCCTAAATGTCTTATCCTAAATCTAATTACTTCTTGTCACCTCACTGCTACCACCTTGATCAGGACTGCTAATATTTTTCATTTGGAATATTGCAATGGCCTCCTAACTGACCTTCTTGCTTTAATTCATGAACTCCTGCATTCTATTTCAGTAGAGAAGCCAGTTATCCTATTAAAAGACAAGTCTTCTCGTGTCACTTCTTTGTTAACCACCCCCCCCCACCCCCGCCATGGGTTCTCAACTCAGTTGGGGTAAAAGCCAAGCTCCTTCCAATGGCATACAAGGTCCTATATTATCTGTCCCCGGTTACTTCTCTTTAGTGAGTTCCTACTTTTCTCCCCCATGCGCATTTGGCACCAATCACCCTGGTCTTCTTGAAGGTGTTCTTCTTTTTAAGTTTTTTAAAAATTATTTATTTTAAAAAGGGCATGAGGGGCACAGAGAGAGGGAGAGAGAGAATCCCAGGCAGGCTCTACACTGTCAGCCCAGAGCCTGACTCAGGGCTTGATCTCACAAACTGCGAGATTCCTGTTTCAGGGCCTTTGAAATTACTATTCTCTCTTCTTGGATTGATACTCCCCCAGAAATCCACATGGTTTACTCCCTTACTTCCTTTAGGTTTTTAATCAATACCCAATATCCACTTTTCTGGCTACTTTCTCTAAATTTACAACCCAAACTGCTTATCCCACCTTCCCTGCTTTATTATTTTTTTTCTTAGCAGTTATTTTCCAGTATTCTAAATATTTTATTAATTTTTCTTTATCTCTCTTTATAATGTAAATTCTATGAGATCACGGATTGACTGTTTCATTTACTGTTGCATCCACAGAGCCTGTAAGAGTGCCTGGCACATAAAGACCTTCAATAATGATCTTCCAAAGGAATGAACATAGGGTTAGGGACCAGCATGAGAAACCATTTCAAGGAAAATTCATTTTCAAGGAAAGTGTAGCTGATAATCTCCAGTGAACAGAAATACCAATTAAGATAAGGACTGAAATATAGACTTAGAGGTTGTCCAGCAAGAGGCTACTGGGAATCTTAATGAGAGAGGAGAGGATAAAGGTTATTTGAGTACCACAATCAGCAAGGGCATGAGGAAGTAGAAGCAGGGCATGCAAACCTTACCTGTGAACCAAGGTAGGCAGTTAGGGAAGTTGTTGACTAGAACAGGACAAGAGAGTCTTGAGGTCCTAATGTTTCCTGAATGTGTGAGATACTGTTCCTCAGGTTTTTAAAAAATATTTATTTTTTATTTTATTTTTTTGTATATGAAATTTATTGTCAAATTGGTTTCCATACAACACCCAGTGCTCATCCCAACAGGTGCCCTCCTCAATGCCCATCACCCACTTTCCCCTCCTCCCCACCCCCCATCAACCCTCAGTTTGTTCTCAGTATTTAAGAGTCTCTTATGGTTTGCCTCCTTCCCTCTCTGTAACTTTTCTTCCCCCTTCCCCTCCCCCCTGGTCTTCTGTTGAGTTTCTCATGATCCACATATGAGTGAAAACATATGGTATCTGTCTTTCTCTGCCTGACTTATGTCACTTAGCATAAGACTCTCCAGTTCCATCCACGTTGCTACAAATGGCCAGATTTCATTCTTTCTCATTGCCAAGTGGTATTCTATTGTAAATATAAACCACATCTTCTTTATCCATTCATCAGTTGATGGACATTTAGGCTCTTTCCATAATTTGGCTATTGTTGAAAGTGCTGCTATAAACATTGGGGTACAAGTGCCCCTATGCATCAGCACTCCTGCATCCCTTGGGTAAATTCCTAGCAATGCTATTGCTGAGTCATATCTATTTTTAATTTTTTGAGGAACCTCCACACTGTTTTCCAGAGTGGCTGCACCAGTTTGCATTCCCCCCAACAGTGCAAGAGGGTTCCCGTTTCTCCACATCCTCACCAGCATCTATAGTCTCCTGATTTGTTCATTTAGCCACTCTGACTGGTGTGAGGGGGTATCTGAGTGTGGTTTTGATTTGTATTTCCATGATGAGGAACGACGTTGAGCATCTTTTCATGTGCCTGTTGGCCATCCGGATGTCTTCTTTAGAGAAGTGTCTATTCATGTTTTCTGTCCGTTTCTTCACTGGATTATTTGTTTTTCGGGTGTGGAGTTTGGTGAGCTCTTGATAGATTTTGGATACTAGCCCTTTGTCCGATATGTCATTTGCAAATATCTTTTCCCATTCCGTTGGTTGCCTTTTAGTTCTGTTGATTGTTTCCTTTGCAGTGCAGAAGGTTTTTATCTTGGTGAGGTCCCAATAGTTCATTTTTGCTTTTAATTCCCTTGCCTTTGGAGATGACTGCAGCTGAGATCAGAGAGGTTTTTTTCCTGCTTTCTCCTCTAGGGTTTGGATGGTTTTGTGTCTCACATTCAGGTCCTTCATTCATTTTGAGTTTATTTTTGTGAATGGTGTAAGAAAGTGGTCTAGTTTCATTCTTCTGCATGTTGCTGTCCAGTTCTCCCAGCACCATTTGTTTAAAGAGACTGTGTTTTTTCCATTGGATATTCTTTCCTGCTTTGTCCAAGATTAGTTGGCCATACTTTTGTGGGTCCAATTCTGGAGTCTCTATTCTATTCCATTGGTCTATGTGTCTGTTTTTGTGCCAATACCATGCTGTCTTGATGATGACAGCTTTGTAGTAGAGGCTAAAGTCTGGGATTGTGATGCCTCCCGCTTTGGTTTTCTTCTTCAATATTACTTGGGCTATTCGGGGTCTTTTGTGGTTCCATACAAATTTTAGGATTGCTTGTTCTAGCTTTGAGAAGAATGCTGGTGCGATTTTGATTGGGGTTGCATTGAATGTGTAGACTGCTTTGGGTAGTATTGACATTTTATCAATATTTATTCTTCAAATCCATGAGCATGGAATATTTTTCCATTTCTTTGTATCTTCTTCAATTTCCTTCATAAGCTTTCTATAGTTTTCAGCATACAGATCTTTTACATCTTTGGTTGGGTTTATTCCTTTGGTTGGGTTTATGATTCTTGGTGCAGTTGTGAATGGGATCAGTTTCTTTGTCTTTCTGTTGCTTCATTATTAGTGTATAAGAATGCAGCTGATTTCTGTACATTGATTTTGTATCCTGTGACTTTGCTGAATTCACGTATCAGTTCTATCAGACTTTTGGTGGAGTCTGTTGAGTTTTCCATGTGTAGTATCATGTCATTTGCAAAAAGTGAAAGCTCGACTTCATCTTTGCCAATTTTGATGCCTTTGATTTCCTTTTGTTGTCTGATGGCTAATGCTAGAACATCCAACACTATGTTAAACAATAGCAGTGAGAGTGGACATCCCTGTCGTGTTCCTGATCTCAGGGGAAAAGCTCTCAGTTTTTCCCCCATTGAGGATGATGTTAGCTGTGGGCTTTTCATAAATGGCTTTTATGATGTTTAAGTATGTTCCTTCTATCCCGACTTTCTCGAGGGTTTTTATTAAGAAAGGATGCTGAATTTTGTCAAATGTTTTTTTCTGCATCAATTGACAGGATCATATGATTCTTAACTTTCTTTTATTAAGGTGATGTATCACATTGATTGATTTGCAAATGTTGAACCAGCCCTGCATCCCAGGAATGAATCCCACTTGATCATGGTGAATAATTATTTTTATATGCTGTTGAATTTGATTTGCTAGTATCTTGTTGAGAATTGTTGCATCCATATTCATCAGGGATATTGGCCTGTAGTTCTCTTTTTCTGCTGGGTCTCTGTCTGGTTTGGGAATCCAAGTAATGCTGGCTTCAGAGAATGAGTCTGGAAGTTTTCCTTCCCTTTCTATTTTTTGGAACAGCTTGAGAAGGATAGGTATTATCTCTGCTTTAAATGTCTGGTAGAATTCCCCAGGGAAGCCGTCTGGTCCTGGACTCTTATTTGTTAAGAGATTTTTGATAACTGATTGAATTTCTTCACTGGTTATGGGTCTGTTCAAATTTTCTATTTCTTCCTGTTTGAGTTTTGGAAGTGTGTGGGTGCTTAGGAATTTGTCCATTTCTTCCAGGTTGTCCAGTTTGTTGGCATATAATTTTTCATAGTATTCCCTGATAATTGCTTGTATTTCTGAGGGATTGGTTGTAATAATTCCATTTTCATTCATGACTGTATCTATTTGGGTCCTCCCTCATTTCTTTTTGAGAAGTCTGGCTAGAGGTTTATCAATTTTGTTTATTTTTTCAAAAAACCAACTCTTGGTTTTATTGATCTGCTCTGCTGTTTTTTAGATTCTGTATTGTTTATTTCTGCTCAGATCTTTAGTATTTCTCTTCTTCTGCTGGGTTTTGGGTGTCTTTGCTATTCTGCTTCTGTTTCCTTAAGTGTGCTGTTAGATTTTGTATTTGGGATTTTTCTTGTTTCTTGAGATAGGCCTGGATTGCAATGTATTTTCCTCTCAGGACTGTCTTCACTGCATCCCAAAGCATTGGATTATTGTATTTTCATTTTCATTTGTTTCCATATTTAAAAAAAATATTTAATTTTTTTAACGTTTTTATTTATTATTGAGAGACAGACACAGAGTGTGAACAGGGGAGGGGTAGAGAGAGGGGGAAACATAGAATCTGAAGTAGGCTCCGGGCTCTGAGCTGTCAGCACAGAGCCTGACACAGGACTCAAACTCACAAACTGCGAGATTGTGACCTGAGCTGAAGTTGGTCGCTTAACCAACTGAGCCATCCAGGCACCCCTCCATATATTTTTAAATTTCTTCTCTAATTGCCTGTTGACCCATTTATTCTTTAGTAGGATGTTCTTTAACCTCCATGCTTTTGGAGGTTTTCCAGACATTTTCCTGTGGTTGATTTCATGTTCATAGCATTGTGGTCTGAAAGTGTACATGGTATGATGTCAATTCTTTTATACTTATTAAGGGTTGTTTTGTGACCCAGTATGTGATCTATCTTGGAGAATGTTCCATGTGCACTAGAGAAAAAAGTATATTCTGTCGCTTTGAGATGCAGAGTTCTAAATATATCTGTCAAGTCCGTCTGATCCAATATATCATTGAGGGCCCTTGTTTCTTTATTCATTCTCTGTCTAGATGTTCTATCCATTGATGTAAGGGGAGTATTAAAATCCCCTGCAATTACCACATAATATCAATAAGGTTGCTTATGTTTCTGATTTATTGTTTTATATATTTGGGGGCTTCCGAATTCGGTGCATAGACATTTATAATTGTTAGCTCTTCCTGATGGATAGACCCTGTAATTATTATATAATGCCCTTCTTCATCTCTTGTTACAGCCTTTAATTTAAAGTCTAGTTTGTCTGATATGAGTATGGCTACTCCAGCTTTCTTTTGACTTCCAGTAGCATGATAGATAGTTCTTCATCCTCTCACTTTCAATCTGAAGGTGTCCTCTGGCCTAAAATGAGTCTCTTGTAGACAGCAAATAGATGGGTCTTGTTTTTTATCCATTCTGATACCCTGTGTCTTTTGGTTGGAGCATTTAGTCCATTTACATTCAGTGTTATTCTAGAAAGATAGGGGTTTAGAGTCATTGTGTTATCTGTAGGTTTATGCTTGTAGTGGTGTCTCTGGTACTTTGTGGTCCTTGCAACATTTCACTCACAGAGTCCCCCTTAGGATCTCTTGTAGGGCTGGTTTAGTGGTGATGAATTCCTTCAGTTTTTGTTTGTTTGGGAAAACCTTTATATCTCCTTCTATTCTGGAAGACAGACTTGCTGGGTAAAGGGTTTTGGCTGCGTATTTTTTCTGTTCATCACATTGAAGATTCCCTGCCATTCCTTTCTGGCCTGCCAAGTTTCAGTAGATAGGTCTGCTACTACCCTTATGTGTCTACCTTTTTATGTTAAGGCCTGTTTATCCCTAGCTGCTTTCAGAATTCTCTCTTCATCCTTGTATTTTGCCAGTTTCACTATGATATGTTGTGCAGAAGATTGATTCAAGTTACGTCTGAAGGGGGTTCTCTGTGCCTCTTGTATTTCAATGCCTGTTTCCTTCCCCAGGTTGAGGAATTCTCAGCTATGATTTGCTCAAGTACACCTTTGGCCCCTTTCTCTCTTCTTCCTCTGGAATTCCTATGATATGGATACTGTTCCATTTGATTGCATCACTTAGTTCTCTAATTCTCCCCTTGTACTCCTGGATTTTTTTCTCTCTCTTTTTGTCAGCTTCCTCTTTTTCCATAATTTTATCATCTAATTCACCTATTCTCTCCTCTGCTTCTTCAATCTGTGCTGTAGCCACCTCCATTTTATTTTGCAGCTCATTTATAGCATTTTTTAATTCATCATGACTGTTTTTTAGTCCCTTGCTCTCTGTAGCAATAGATTCTCTGGTGTCCTCTCTGTTTGTTTCAAGCCCAGTGATTAATTTATGACTATTTTTCTAAATTCTTGTTCTGTTATATTGCTTAAATCGATTTTGATCAATTCATTAGCTGTCGCTACTTCCTGGAATTTTTTTTGAGGAGAATTCTTCCATTTTGTCATTTTGGCTAGTTTTCTATCCCTTATGTGTTTTAAAAGCTTGTTGTATGCTCTGTACCTGTGAGCGCTGCTATATTAAAGGAGGGTCATACGCTGTCCATGGCCTGGCCCTTCAGGAGATGTTTTTTCAGGGATTGTTACTTGCTGTCTGTTGTTGTGACTTTGGTTATTTTATTACCCTACTCATAGTAATATTTTGGACCCTCCACCAGATTTGCTTTGATTAGTTTCTTGGAGTAGCCCTGTAAAGGAAAACAGATAGACAAACAGGAGACAAAAACATGCAAAGACACAAACAAATAACACAAACAAACAAAAACAAAAACCTAAAGACTAAAAACAAAAAAACAAAAACACCGACTACAAGTAAAGAAGAGGGTGGAAGCTGTGCTGATGGAAGAGTACATACAAAGAGAAACAATGGGGGGGGGTTTGGTGAGGGCGAGAATAAACGTTGATTAGGCAGAGGCTAAAGGCTTAATCCAGAGAGAGGGAAAGGAAAATAAAGAAGGAGGTGGGGAAAACGAAATGAAGATAAAGTTACCCAGACTGAGAAACTATATGGCTTGATTATTTCAGAGAGAAAGGAGTTAAAGAAGGAGGTGTAGAACATGTATCAAGAAAATGGATTAAATATGTCTGTTTAGACAGACCAATAACCAAAGTAACCAGCCTAGGGGAGGGAAGGGATAAGGAGGAGAAATGGGGGGGTGGGGGCGGAGAATATATCTATATATCCAGAATTGACCTAGAGTTAATCCAGGCAATGCTGCATGGCTTGTAGGTAGCAGCTGTCCCCACAGAGTCTGTGCCGTTCCAGTGGATATGAAGTTACCCAGTGCTAGGGGGCGTGGTTTGGTGTTTTCTGAACCCACCTCTGCTATGGGCCCTGGCAGTGATCCCTGAGGACCCGCCTTGGTGGTGGTGGTGGCAGGGAGAGTGGGGGAAATGGTGATCCCCCAGTCTCTTCTCCACGGAGTCGGACTGGTGGACTCAGTTTGAGTCGTCTTCACTGTGCCATGGGTGCAGACGTGGTAGTCCTTCTCTCTGCTAACTCCCCTGACCCTGCACTTGGCTAGGATTGCACTCTGGCACTGGGGAAGTGCCTCTCAGTGCAGCGATAAGTGGTCCCGGCTGGCTTTGTCTTTTCCCACAGCACTCCAGGGAAACGGCAGCATTTTCCTCCTGCAGACTGTGCCCTTGGCCCAGCCACTGCACCCCGGGGTGGGGTGGCAGACTAGGCATGTTCTGTGCTATCACGCAGCCCTCCAGAGACGGAACCACCTTCTCCAGCTGTGGACTGAGACTCTGACCTACCATGGCACCTAGGCCTGGCTCCCCTCTTCCCCAGGTGCACAGGCAGGGAGCTGGCCCCTGTCCGAAGAAAGCCCCATGGTTAGAGTTCGGATCCCTCTCAGTCTCAGTCCAAGGTCTTTCTCCTGTCCAGATACAGTCCTGTGCTTCCCTAGCCGCTCTTTATCTTTCCTTTGTCTCTCTACAGAAGGGGGTCCCTCCCCTCCATGCCCATGCAGCCTTTTTTTTTTTATCTCCCCCAGTTCGCAGTTACCCACCTATCTTTTTTCCAGCTTTCCCATTTTCTTCCTAGTGGATTCAGTCTCTTTTCCTCCCAGGCTCTGGTGTTCAAAGTCCTTTGGCTTCTACACTTCTTTGAGAGACCTGGGAAGTATGGATTCCCCCTACTTCTCCGCCATGTTGGCCTCCCACTCTATTTATTTTTTGGGAGAGTGCAAGCAGGGGAGGGGCAGAGAGAGGGGGAGAGAGGATCCAAAGCAGACTCCGTGCTGACATGCTGACAACAGTGAGCCCTGTGTGGGACTCAAACTCACGAACCTCCTCAAGATCATGACCTGAGCTGAAGTCAGATGCTCAGTCAACTGAACCACCCAGGCACTCCACTTTCTCCATTTGGATTGTCCTGGATTTTATGATTACCTAAATTCTCCAACTTTTTACCTGTGGTAAAATAGGAGGGGATCCCTGAGTGTTTACAGGGCCCAACTCTCTCACTCCTATTTCTTATTGAGTATTTCAGAAATACATTTCAGAACTGAACTGACTGTGTTCAGTTTAGTGCTTTAGTCTTTGATTATCCTCCAATTTTGTCAGCATATAAGTATCATCTTCATGATAATGTTGTAGCCCTTCAAGCTCCTTGTCATGCTCCTTTGGTGTTTCCCTTGGTCAGGGCTCAAGGGTTTTGCCTCTAGCGTTCTTTGTTAAACTGAAGGACTTGACTTGGATTGATTCAAAACCTAAATTTTAAAAAATATAAAATCAATTACCTTTGGACAGTTGCTTCTCAGTATCTTCTGCCAGAATTCCTGCCCCCCCATATTGGTCATTAAAAGTCATCTTCTAAATCTTGATGTATCAAGATGCATACTAAATAAAATACGATCAGACTGCTTTTGTGGTCTATTATACTTTAATTGCAGAGTTTAACTGACTTTTGTTTATTCTTTTATTTTCTTTATATGTCAAATACCTCATCTGTGTATGCTGTGCTGTACTGCTTGATAATAGGCTCTACATAATAGAAATCCATTATGTTCCTCAAAGGAAATTTAAAAGCTGTTCTCTAAGGAGGAGAGGGAAACCCAAGTAGGAATTCAATCTCTAAGAATCGGCATGTATGTTTTTTTACAAAGAAAGAAAGAAGAAAATAAATAAAAGGTAGAAAACTAGACCTCGGAAGTGTAGTTTCATGCTGCTGCATAAAATGAAACCCATATGGGAGAAGACAGACTGTCAGTAATCCTATGGAGCAGATGGGATTTTGTTCTTTCAAGTGAAAAAAACCCTGCATCTTTATTCCCCAAATATCTTGAAGTTGAGGTAAGCAAGGTTTATTTTCACCATCATCATATTCTATTTCAGACTGATATTTCTAACAATCGCTAGACATCAGCAGGAAACTCTTAAGGAAATTAGCATTAAATGCAAAAACTGTGTCATCCACGCCATAGGAAACACAGATATATTTAAAAAGTACATTTACTCTTGGTTTGCTCTTTTATTTCTTCAATTGATTTCCATTTCTTTTCTCCTTTTAAACTGATTCAAAAATTCTTAAATAATGAAAAGCAATAAATTTTTGTTTGCCCCTGCCTACTATCCAAACATATACCTTGGGGGCAAAGTCTTTTCATAATTTCTGTTTTTATCTTTTGTTGATTACCTCAAAAAGAAAATATGATTACATCTCTATTTTTACTTTATCAATAGATATTTATCAATTTAGATAAAAGTGTAAATTGATAACATGTGTTGGTTTCCTCTGTGAAAGTGGAGGCTTTGGCTCATTTATTCCCTTCTATGTTTTTGTCTGGTGGTAGTATTTGTTTTAGTTCCTTAATTCCTTAACTTTCTAACTTCATTTTTTTGAGTTTATTTATTTATTTTTGAGATAGATAGATAGGTAGGTAGATAGATAGATAGATAGATAGATAGATAGATAGATAGGGAATGTCAAGCAGGCTCCATGCTCAAAATCACAAACTGTGAGATCATGACCTGAGCTGAAATCAAGGGTCAGATGATGCTTAACCAACTGAGCCACCCAGGTGCCCCAACTTTGTAATTTTCAATAGTAACTTTAACTCCCTGTCTCTTGTTCTATTTAACTTCCATAGGGTATCTTGGTGCCCCACTAGGTAAGATGAAAACATTAGCATCCTCCTCCTTTTGTCTGATCTTCCTCCCTTCTTTATGATCTTCTTTGTGTCAAGTAGGATTTTGCTTTTATATTGTCAAGGTTATTACGATTTTCTTTCTGTTCAGAAGCCACACCCGGGTCTTGCATGTTTTGTCCTTATGTTAAATCCAACGCTGGACAATGATGCAGAAAATATTATTTTACAACAACAAAAATAAAATTCAGTTCTTGAGTAGAGGTTGCTAAGAATTACTTCTCTTCTATTGCAAAGATGTGGTCCCAAGTATTTAAAATAATGCTGCATTTTAGTTTTGTTTTATATTTAAACCTTGACATTTTTGTAGTGCCTTTCCTCCCCCATTTTTGTGGTGTTTCTAAATGTTCTTTTTTCCTAGCATTTGTCTTTGCCATATACTTATTTGTATCTGGTTATATTTTATGGCAATTCTGTTTTTCCTTAGGGTCCTCTCTCTCAGTGCCCTCTTAATTCCCCTAGGTCTCTGGTCAGTTTGGGACTTTACCTCTCCAGCCTTCCCATTTATCTCCAGTTTTCCAGCATCCTTTGACTGTCTTTTCATTTACTGATTTAGAGTAAATCCTCAAGTAACTTTTTTTTTAAGCTTATTTATTTTTGAGAGGAAGACAGAGCATGAGTGGGGGAGGGGCTGAGAGAGAGAAGGAGACAGAATCTGAACCAGGCTCCAGGCTCTGAGCTGTCAGCCCAGAGCGTGACTCAGGGCTTTAACTTGTGAACTGTGAGATCATGACCTGAGCTGAAGTTGGATGCTTAACCAACTGAGTCCCCCTGGCACCCCTCCTCAAGTAACTGTTTAAGAAAAGGTAGAGACAAAGTAAATTTTCTGAGAGTATTCTAACTATGGTTATCAGGTGCCATCACACTTGTTCATTAAATTGACTTGTTACAGAAGTTTTAGTTGAATATATTTTTTTCCTCAGAATTTTGGAAGTGTTGTCTTACTTTCTTCCTATCATATTTTATTGCTGACAGGAAATGTAATGCCCATTTAATTTTTGTCACTGGAAACAACTCGTATTTTCTTTGGATATTCACTTTATCCTTGATGCTCAGAAATGTCTTTAAAATGTATTTATTTTCTTCCATTTCTATTTAGAGTCTATTTTAGTGTAACTATGTCTGTCTTCTTCAGTTCTGGATATTCTTATCTATTATTTCTTTGAAAAATATCTCTCCTTCATTTTGCTCTTCTCTTTTTGTGAGACTTCCTCAGAAAGTCCTAGTCCAGTGTTTGGAACTTCTTGGAAAATCCTATTTCTGTTTTCCTCATATATCTGTCACTTTGTCTTGTTGCTGTGTGTCTTGGAAAATTTCTGGGACTCTATTTTCCAGGCTTTGTTTTTAATTTTTTACTTGTTACTTTGTGCAACTTATAGTATTCAGGAATCATTATCAGGATACTATAGTATATAGGATACAAAGACTAGAGACCACATTCTCATCTCTCTCCCTTTACAAATTGCACTGTGTAGGGACATTCCTTCTTGTACTCAGATTATGAAATATTAGGATTCCTGGTTCTATAAGAGGGAGGACATTTGTAGACAGTAGGAGAGGAGTCTACATTTATCCATTAATAAATTTAACATCTCTCTGGAAGCATTACATAGCATATGCCATATCTTATACCCATTTTATTTAAATTTTTTTTTCAACATTTTTTTATTTATTTTTGGGACAGAGAGAGACAGAGCATGAACGGGGGAGGGGCAGAGAGAGAGGGAGACACAGAATCGGAAACAGGCTCCAGGCTCCGAGCCATCAGCCCAGAGCCTGACGCGGGGCTCGAACTCACGGACCGCGAGATCGTGACCTGGCTGAAGTCGGACGCTTAACCGACTGCGCCACCCAGGCGCCCCTCTTATACCCATTTTAAAATGACTTTCCTAAAGCCCAACAAACAAAATGATCATCATTCATCCATTTCTTTTTTAAGCAAGCTAGCCAAGTTTTTTCTGATTATGGCTTGTATTTGCTAAGCATTAAACTTTCTTTTAAAGACATTAAAATAGGGGCACCTGGATGGCTCAGTCGGTTAAGTGTCTGACTCTTGATTTCAGCTGAGGTCATGATCTCATGGTTCATGGGATCAAGCCCCGCATTGGGTTCCATGCTGACAGTGCAGAACCTGCTTGAAATTCTCTTCTCTGCTTCTCTCTCTGCCCCTCCACCCCCTCAAAATAAATAAATAAACTTACAAAACTAAGGGCATTAAGATATAAAAAAGGCTTTTATATTTGCCCGTGATTATCATTTCCATTTCCCTTCATTCATTTATGTAGGTCCAAATGTCCATCTGTCATCATTATCTTCTTTCTGAAGAACTTTCATTAAAGTGTGTTGTAGTGCATGTCAGTTGACAAAGAATTCCCTTCGTTTTTGTTGTCCAAAAGAGACTTCATTTCACCTTTGTTTTTGAAAAGTATTTTTGCGGAGTAAAGAATTTTAGGTCAAGGTGTTCTCTCTCCCTCCCTCCCCTTCATTATTTTAATTTTTTAATGTTTATTTATATTTGAGAGGGGGAGGGGCAGAGAGAGAGTGAGACACAGAATCTAAAGCAGACTTCAGACTTTGAGCTGTCAGGACAGAGCCCGATGCAGGACTTGAACCCATGAACAGCGAGAACATGACCTGAGCCAAAGCTGACCGGAGACAAAGTGGACACTCAACCAACTGAGCCACCCAGGTGCCCCAATCCCCTTCATTATTTTCAAAGATGGTTTCTCCAGTGTACTCTGGGTTGCATGGCTGCTGGCCAGAAGTGTGCTGTCATTCTTGGCTTTATTGTTATTCTTTTTTGTTCTCAAGCAGTTACTGGGGTTTTTCTTTGTCACTACTTTCAACAACATATTACAATGTGCTGATGTGTTTTTTTCTGATATGTTTTGTGTGGGTTTCTTTGAATTTTTTTGGCACTGTGGGCTTATAATTTTCACCAAATTTGGAAAAATTCCAGCCTTTTTTTCTTCAAATATTTTTCTCCCCACCACTCTTTCTGGGACTCCAATTACACATATGTTAGAGTGCTGTATTGCCTAATAGCTCATTGAGCCTCTCACCCCCTCCCTCCAGTTTTTTCTCTCTGTGCTTTAGTTTGGATAGTTTCTACTGACATGGCTTAAAGCTCACTGATCTTTTTACCTGCACTGCCTAATCTGCTTTAATTCCATCCAGTGCATTTTCCACTAAAGATATTTCTTTCCGTATCTAGAAAAAACCTTTGGGCCTATTTCATAGCTTTCATTTCTCTTCTTATCATGCTATGTTTTCCTTTACTTTTTTGAAAATCAGGATCATATAGTAGCCCTTTTAATATCCTTCTCTGCTAATTCCATTATTACTATAATTTCTGGATATATTTTTGTTGATGAATTCCCCCATTTTGGGGCCATTATTTTTTTACCTTATAATCATTTTTAAATCTAATGGTAGACATTGTGGGTTTTAAAGTCTTGATTGCTGTATTTTGTTGTATTCTATTAAATATGGTGTTGGCTTATTTTTCCCCTCTCATAACAATTTAAGTTAATTAGAATCGGTTACATCCTCTCAAGACTTTTAAGCTTTGTTAAGGTAAGTCCAGGGAAGTCTTTAGGGACAATTTAGCACCATTACTAAAGCTATGTAGTTTTTAGGATTATGCCCAATGTGTGGTCCTGTACAGGCTTCCAGAAATGTTGTGTCTACTCTTTTTTAGTAATTCTTTCCCTGGCTTCAGGTAGTTTCTTCTTACACATACACTGGTGAGGTGAAGACCTGCCCCCACCCGTCTACAGATCTCTAGGTCTCTTTCCTTGTAGTTCTCTCCTCTGTTTCATTGCCCACAACTTCCAGCTGCCCTCAGCTCTCTGAACTCTGATCTCTGGATCTTCAATTTGTAAGATTATTGGACTCTCAGTATCTTCCTTTTATTCCGTGGCATGTAAACTGACCTTCAGCAGTAAATTGATGCAGTTGTAGGGCTTAACCTTGTAGGTTTACTTTCTCTGAGGGATCACTGTCCTGGGCTGCCTGTTTCACATGTCTGAAAACTGTTTTTCATATATGGAGTCTGTTTCCTGATTGTTCTGGGTGGGGCCATTTGTTTGATCTCTGTACTTTCACCATGGCCAGAGCAGAGGATCTTTACTCCCCCTTCTTAAATTTACTGTGGACAATAAAGATTGTGTTTTATCCCCAATTTTTATTTCAAGCCAAACCTGCCAACAACCCAGTTAGAAATTGACGCTGCTCTTTACACAGACTTCTAGGAAGTCCTTGATACTTTACACAATTGATGGATAGTGCAGTTGTCTTCAAGCATACGGTTACCCTGAACCAGAAACATTCAAAGCTGCCTAGAAAGACTGCTGTGTCACAGTCACATGTTCCATTTGTGTTATTGTTAGTTCAAAGAAGAGGCTGTGGATACCATTAGATTTCCCTCTCAGAAATGTACGGATGAGCATCCTCATCTAGGAGCCTGTCAAGAAACCTGTACAGTGAGCGCCAGGGTTGTACAGGGCTGGCCCGCAGGTCTCAGGGCTTTCCAACAGATGACCGAAATGATTGCCCATAAGGGCCAGCCCCATGAGACTGCAAACAAACTGTTTTCAGAATTTTTATAAATAATTTTTCCTTGTAACATTTTTGGCTTCAGCCTCAGTGTGTATTCATATAATTTTGTTTTACTTTGTATTTTTATTTCTGTTATGGTCACTCAAAGCAAAAAAAAAAAGAAAGAAAGAAAGAAAAAAAGTGTTTTTTCCCTCCACTCTATCATTTTTATATCTTAATCATTTGATCAAAACTCAACAGTTGAAGGGAAAGGTCCAACTATTTTTTTCTCCATCAGTTGTAACATCTCCTGCCTGATATCCAGATATGCTTATCACTTTATACGGTGAGGTGTTTCATTGCAAACCAGAAACAAATACAAATACTATTATGGAAAAAAAAAATCTAGCATTTGGGTAGCTCAGTCAGTTAAGTGTCTGACTTCGGCTCAGATCATGATTTCATAGTTCGTGGGTTCGAGCCCCACATCGGGTTCTGTGCTGACAGCTTGGAGCCTGGAGCTGCTTCAGATTCTGTCTCCCTCTCTCTCTACCCCTCTCCTGCTCACGCTGTGTCTCTCTGTCTCTCAAAAATAAATAAACATTAAAAAAATTGTGAAAATGTAGCTTTCAAAGATTTACAGATACATAAAATTAATAGAAACAATAAATGCTATCTGATTTATAAGTCTGGTATTCATTTAAGGAATCTCATAGAAGAATAAATATTTTTCGTTTGTAATATATTTGACATTTGATTCATTTGGGGCGATATGACTCACCTATAGGGGCCTGGCAAAGACTCCAAACAGCATCCATACCTGCCACTGGCACGTTAAGCATCATTGGATCTACTGGCTCATATGGCTGAGTAGCAGAGAATCTTGCATGGTAGCCTGGACCTGTTGTAGAGCCTTTTCTTGTTCAGGCCTCATTTAAAACTGACAGCTTTGGGGTGTCTGGGTGGCTCAGTCGGTTGAGCTTCTGACTTCGGATCAGGTCATGATCTCACGGTCCGTGAGTTTGAGCCTCGCGTTGAGCTCTTTGCTGACAGCTTGGAGCCTGGAGCCTGCTTCAGATTCGGTGTCTCCCTCTCTCTCTGACCCTCCCCCGTTCATGCTCTGTCTCTCTCTGTCTCAAAAATAGATAAACATTAAAAAAAATTTTTTTTTAAACTGACAGCTTTTCAGGTCATTCAGTAACCAAATCTTGTTTAGAAATAATCACTCTTTGATTGCATTGCCAAAAAAAAAAAAAATAGTATGAGGACAGATTCTGATTTAAAAATGCATATAATCAGTGGTCTTGGTAATTTTCATAGAGATAATGCTTATTAATGGCAAGCTTTAATTGTCATAGTACTCATTGACTACCTCTTAATTTCTTGTTCTAAAGTTAAATACAATTCTCATTTCGCTGAACAACAAATTGAGAGTCTTGTCATATCAATGAATTCAAAATACACCTTTCTCATTTGTTTTAGATTTATATTTTAATTTATTCCTATAATAAATTTATAGTTTATAATAAAATTTTTATTTTAATTTATTATTTTATATTTTAATCATCATTATGTTTTTTTTTTTAATTTTTTTTAACATTTATTTATTTTTGAGACAGGGAGAGACAGCATGAATGGGGGAGGGTCAGAGAGAGAGGGAGACACAGAATCTGAAACAGGCTCCAGGCTCTGAGCTGTCAGCACAGAGCCTGACGCGGGGCTCGAACTCACGGACCGTGAGATCATGACCTGAGCCGAAGTTGGATGCCTAACCAACTGAGCCACCCAGGTGCCCCAATCATCATTATGTTTTAATGATTAATATTTCAGTGATTTGAAATTTCATTTAAAATTTCTTCTTTCAGTTGCAGCTGCTGACCCCATATAAGTGTTGAGGTTTTTTTTTTTTTTCATTTCCTTTTTAATTGAAAAATAATTGGCATACAATATTGTCTTATTTCCAGGTATACAATACGATGATTTAATATTTATATACATTACAAAATGGTCACTGCAATAAGTCTAGTTACCATCTGTCACCATACAAACTCATTAAAATATTATTGACTATATTCTCTATGCTGTACATTACATCCCTGTGTCTTACTTACTTTATAATCCGAAGATTGTACATCTTAATCCTCTTCACTTATTTCATACATCCTGCCATCCCCTCCTCTCTGGGAACCATCAGTCTGTTCTCTTTGTATGTGAGTCTGTTTCTGTTTTGTTTGTTAATTTTTAAAAAAAATTTCACCTGTAAGTGAAGTCATACAGTATTTGTCTTTCTCTGTCTGACTTATTTTAGTTATCATAACACCCTCTAGGTTCATCCATGTTGTCACAAATGACAAGATTTCATTCTTTTTTAGGGCTGAGTAATATTCCAGTGTGTGTGTGTGTGTGTGTGTGTGTGTGTGTGTGTGTGTGTCTATTCAGATCCTCTGCTCATTTTTTAACTGGATTATTTATTTTTTTGATATTGACTTTTATGAGTTCTTTATATATTTTTTATGCTAACCCCTTATCAGATATATCATTTGCCAATGTTTTCTCTGATTCATTAGGTTGCCTTGTCATTGTATTGATGATTTCCTTTATTGTGCAGAGCTTTTTAGTTTGATGTAGTTCCGTTTGTTTCTTTTTGCCTTTGTTGTCCTTGTCTGATGAGACGGATCCAGAAAAATGTTGCTAAGAAAAATGTCAAAGAGCTTACTGCCTATGTTTTCTCCTAGGAGTTTTATGGTTTCTAGTCTTATATTTAATTCTTTAATCCATTTTGAGTTTATTTTTGTATATGGTATAATAAAGTGGTCCAGTTACTTTCTTTTTCATGTAGTTGCCCAGTTTTCCCAACACCATTTATTGAAGAGACTGTCTTCTTCCCATTGTATATTTTTGCCTCTTTTGTCATAGATTAATTGACCATATAAATGTGGGTTTATTTATGGAGTCTCTGTTCTGTTCCATTGGTCTATGTATTTTTTGTTCCAGAAAACAAGTTCTTGAATGGTTGATTCCATCAACGAGAATTGGAAGTAATAACTGAAGAATAATGTTGCACATTTAAATTATTCTTTCTTTAAAATATCTGCATTTTTAAGTTCTTAATTTGACCATTGGCTGTGTCATATGTCTGGAGAAACATATAATCAGAAAAGGAGAACTATTAAAATATGCATTTTATTTTTCAATTAGGTTAAGCCAGTAGAACTTTTCAATTAGTTCTATATATGCAGATGGTTTGGGTTGTGGTGATTTTTCTTTCTGAAATCTTAGTTAAAATGGAAACCAATTTGACAGTAAATTTCATATATTAAAAAATAAAAATAAAAATAAAAAAAATTATAAAAAAAAAATAAAATGAGTGTGTTAATAATTTTCACTGATACTTGAGAAACTTAAGTGGATATTTTACCCCATATTACTAAATATCCTAACATCCAAAAGTTATCAGAATAATAATATCACTAATATATAAAAGGCTAAGTTAATATTGTTCATTCTGTAGTGCTTTTTATAATGTATTATCCATTCATTTGTTCATTCTTTTTTTTATTCATCTATGCCTCATTTATTGCCTGCCTACATTGTTATTAACCTGAGCCAAGGAAAATATGTTATTTAAGAGAACTGACATAATTTCCCAAATTTCAGTTTCTCCTAGGCTGGTCAGATAAAATATAAGATCTCCCATTAAATTTGAATTTCAAATAAACAACAAATAACTTTTTAGTATAAACATTTCCCCAAATATTACATAGAACATATTTATTCTAAAAAAATGTTGTTTATGTAAAATTCATATTTAACTCACTATTTTGTATTTTTATTTGCTAGTTCTGGCAGCCATAGTTGGTCTGATTATTTAGGTCATCCACAGCTTTGAGGGAAGGATAGCATCTGAGAGACAGTCAGCACAGTGACTTCAAGTTTGGATCAAGCCAGATTCAGATTCCAGTAATGTCTTGGAGATTTTGAGGGAAATTATTATTTTTTTCATATATATCAAAAGTGAAAATATGTTTCAATTATTAAAAATGTTTAATAATTGCATCTTTGTTTTCCTTTTGTTTTCCTCTCTGGTTTTTCTCTTGGCAAAGTTCTTGCACTCTTATTCCCCTGGAGCTTACCCCCAAACTGTATGTTAAGCTCCAATTTAACAATTTTAGTCCAACATTTTCAACTCCTTATTGGATATCTTTCAGGATTTTTTGAACAAGGATTTTAGACCCATCAGATCTATTTACCAAGCTCTAGTTACCACAATTCCCCCAAAGAACCTATTCCTTATTAAATTTATAGCTTGTTACTTCCATTTACATATCTTCTACTCCAGTAAAACTAATCAATCTGCAGTACATGTTCTGTCCTTCCAGAATTGTTTCATCTTTATAATTCACTTTAACTCCAACTTTTCCATTAAATGTTTCCCCATCTGCTCAGTTGGAATTTATCTCTCCCCCCATTGAACTCCCATGCACTTTACATATGTCTTCATTATGGCTCATCATTTTGTATTACATTTATTGAACTGTTTGTGTCTCCACTCAGTCTATAAGCTGTCTATGGGACAGAATCTGTTAATTTAATCCTTTTATCCACAAAGAGGCTAACAGAGTATCTTTTACATTGTAGATATTTGATAGATTTTTTAAAGGTTTATTTTATTTCATTTTAGAGAGAAGGAGAGAGAACTTGAGCAGGGGGGAAGGGCAGAGGGAGAAAGAGAGAGAGAATCTGAACATGGAGCCTGACCCAGGTCTCCATCCCACAACCCAGGGATCATGACCTGAGCCGAAATCAGGAGTCAGTCGTTCAGCCATCTAACTAACCTACCCAGGTGCCCCTTAATAGACGTTTTTTTTAGTAAACATGTAGCTATCATCAGACACTCATTTAAGAGATGCTAAATAACACAGACAATAACTGAGATGCAAGATGTGGAAACTCCAAGGTTAAAAATGAACAAATATAGGAAAGTGAACAGGACTACTATCTGTGACACCTTTTCTTCCCTGTCTCCCCTTGGGTTGAGATAGGAAATCTGGCAATGTCTTTAATTGTGGCCACTTTTTCCACAGAGATATCTGAAGCAGAGAGAAAATTTGGAACTTTATTCTGTGGGCTTAACAGAAGCCGAGGAACTAATAATGGAGGGGAGGCCTCAGGAGAAAACCTGGATTGCATGGCACCTACAACTGCTTAAGTGGCACCTACAACTAGTAAGTGCCACCATACTGCTTTCTCAGTTGAATTTCCACCTCCTTAATTCTTTTCAATTGCTCAGGACCAATTAGTTTTGTAGATCAGGTCAGTATAACAACAAAAGACACCCGCCTGCTTTCCCCAGTGATACAGGTTTCCTTCTGTAATAGCCACCTTCTTCCTTTGCTTGGCTATTATAGATAGCTGGAAAGACAGCCTAATACTGCATACACTGTGACTCACAGTAGGGCATGTTTGCATCATCAGCTTTATGAACCTTGCTTTCCCCACTGCTGAATTTAGAAAATCACTCTTTATAGAGAAAAGAGAAATATCCCTTCCCAACAGGGATTACCAGCTACTGACTTAGATTTTACTTGATATTTGTGTCCTTTGGTCTCCATGGCAGCCAGCACTTTGATGTAGAACCTATAGTCAACAAAAAACCCTTCATTTGTAGCAGAAACATTTTTTATTGAAAAACTAGAATTTTTCAAGAGTGATTCAATATTTCAACAGAAGTGTGGGTTTAAAGCAGAGCTATAAAACTATTATGCCACAGTGCAGGTAGAAATTATAAGCTATATGTTATTATTGATTAAATTTATTCCTCCCTAGTTCTAAAGTTCAAGATGATTCACTTGATGTTTGAATTGGGTTTCTAGTACACACTGGAGATAGAAGCCTTTGCATTGCTCAGCTGTCATGTTAGAGTCTTAGAATCATAAGAGAATTGGGGTTGGGGGGCACCTGGGTGGCTCAGTTTGTTGAGCATCTGACTTCAGCTCAGGTCATGATCTCATGGTTCATGGGATCAAGCCCCATGTCGGGCTCTGTGCTGACAGCTCTGAGCCTGGAGCCTGCTTCAAATTCTGAATCTCCCTCTCTCTCTGCCCCTATCCCACTCTCTCTCTCTCTCTCTCTCTCTCTCTCTCTCTCTCTCTCTTCTCTCTGTCTCTCTCTCTCTCAAAAAAAAAAAAAACATTAAAAAAAAAAGAATTGGGGTTGGAGAACTCCCTTTAGAGTTCATACAACCATCTTATCTTGGGTTATAGTTGTAGACACCAGGCCCCAGAAACACTAAGAGAAACACTGGCCCAAAACTGAATTGTTGAAATAAGTCTAGGATTGACCTAACTTCCAGTGTTGAAAGAACTTCCACTATGGTCTCAGTTGCCATCTGACCTTTGGAGAACATCCTAGTTGAGCATACGTATGTTATTTTAGCCATCAGGTACTGCCAATTTCTTTTGGTTAAATGGGGCTTGAGCCATATTTGTATTGGGGTTGAGTGTTGTCACTCAACATGACAAGTGTGCTGTTGTATTGTTCATGAGCAAATGCCAGAGACATTGTTGCCGATATAATCCCTTTCCAAATTGTAAAACTGGAGGCTTTTTCCCATGTGTTTGTGATGACCCACTCACCACAATGATAGGTGGTAGAAATGGCCTTCTGATACATTGCAGATAGCTCTGTCTTCATGGAAGTAACCTCATTAATACTGGCGGAATCTTTTGGCTTATTTAGGCTTATAATTCAGGAACGTGTACTCTTGTGCTGTTGTGAAGAATAACGTTCAAAGTTTACATACGGTTCCTGCTCTGAAAAGGCTAATTTTACCATGGGATAGGATTAAGGAAGCTTCAAGATGAATGAGGATGAATAATGTGCTTTGGTAGCATGGAGGAAGGAAAAAAGGATTAACTGTGAAAAGCGGATCAAGAATGCCTTCAGCATGGTGGAGGTTTTGAAGCTTGGAAATGCTTAAATTTGAAAATGATTTCAAAAGGGTTAAAGGAGCTCATTTCGGTCTGGGGAAATATTCCATAAGCAAAAAGTTGCACATTTTTTTTGAGAAAAGGGCAGTAAGACCAGTGTGGCAAGTAGAGGGAGGAATTGTAAAAGTAATTTTATAACACCCATACATACACACATACATACATTCCCTATATCAGCTCACATACACAAGAGAAAAAGTGGAGTGGTTGAACTAACCTGTAGTGGCTCATAAGAAGTGATTGTTCAGTTTTCAGGATTTTTCTGAGCCAGTTGTGAAACACAGCTGTTATTAAAAATTATACAAACTTATAAAGAGATGAACTATATAAAGAACAAAGGTTGTGTATATTCAAGATGTATCAATTCCTAATGATTTTACTACATCTACTTCTGAAGTTATTTGTATCTGTTATGTCTTTATAAGGGAGGAAACACTGTGTGATGGTATGGTACCGTGCATCTCTTCCCAACTCCATTTTCAGTGATATCATGTTGGTAGCTTAAAATCTGCCCCCTGTGGGAGTATTTACACCATGGAAATTTGCAAAGCTAAAATCAGGGCTTGATTTATTGCTTTGTTGATCTAGATCTAAGAATGTAATGGATAAAATGTTACTAATGCAGATTAAATGTCAAAGCGTGTTGTGTCTGTATCTACTATTGTGTGGTGAACTGCACAAAAATTGAGGAAATATTCTCCCAGTTTTTGAAAACCATAGTTCAGTTCAGCAAAGAAGCTAATGAAATGAGTGGAATTCCAACATGCATTACTGTTTCACTTTTTTCTTACCTTTAACAAAAATGAAATTATATGTATATCCAAATGCAGACATGGATAGTAATCAACTGTTTATTTGTAATTTGAGTTAGTCAAATCAAGGACGAATCACAAATATAGGCTAGCTCTGGAATCAAGATTTTAGCAAGAGTCAACAGAAGCATTATTTGAGAATCAAATGGCCATATAGAATTTACAAACAAATTGTACAACTTGTTATTTACAAACTGTATATTTTATCCTTTGTATCATAGAATTTAAAATAAGCTATATATATTTATGTGTGCATTTTTATTTTGGAGAGCTAGTTAAACATTCACCAGTACATTACTGGCAAAGAGAGTGAATTAGAAGAGTTACGTGCTTTTCATTTAAATAGCAACCTTTCAGCTTTTGTACGGGTCAGCCAAACATATCAAATACTGGCAGAAATTTCTCTCAAGATACAGTTTTAAGTCATTCATTTATATGTACAGAATATTTGGACTGGCTTATTAAAGGCAAAAAAATTTTCATTTATTTTATGAAATAATACATGAAGTCAGATTGTTTTAATAAGATTCATGTTCGTATTTAGAAATTGATTTTTCTTTGTGAGGTGTAGATGACTCTTCAATAAAGAAGTGGAGCCTTGCAAATGGAAACAATCTACTATCTCAGGGTTTTTGGTCATACTTGTGCAAATTTTGGGGAGAGGTCTTTGGAAGCTTTTGTTGAATTTTGGTAAGAGAGTATAATTTCTTAAACATTGTTTTATCTTTCATGAAATTACCAGTAGAGCGGATGAGGCAGACAGGGACCATAAAACACTGTTGTTGTTTTTTTGTTGTTGTTGTTGTTTTTTTTACAGAAAATACATTTTTAAGGAAAAATTTAAATACATACAACATGAGGCAGAATAGCACAATGATGCCACTACCTTCCCATCATCCATCCTTAACAATTATAAAACTCATAGGCAATATCGTTGCTTCTCTACTCTACCTTCTATGTTAGAACAGTTTGCATAGCGAACCAGGGATCTCTTGTACCATCTTACCAGAGCATAACGGAGCATTTTTCAAAGTTGGGCTGCTTGGTAAAAATAAAAGAATCTTCAAATGCTTTCTGATACATCTCCATTAAAAAAAAGCGAATGTAAAATTATATAGCTTAGCAAAAAATTTTTACAGTTCTTTGGATTTCAGAATCCTGGCATTTAAAGGAAATAAAGAATAGAGCACTCTAATTTCTTAGGTGCTCCATCCATATTTAAGAGTCCAAATACTGCTTATTTTCCCTTTATAAATGTTTTCTTGTCACCTTTTAGGCAAAAGATTAATACTGGCATATCTCATTTTATTGAGCTTTGCTATACTGTGATTTACAAACTGAAGGTTTGTAGCAGCCCTGTGTTTAGCAAGTCTATTGGTATCATTTTTCCAAGAGCATTTACCTGCTTGATGTTGGTGCCTCATTTTGGTACTTCTGGCAATATTTGAAACTTTTTCATTATTGTTATATTTGTTGTGGTGATCAGTGATCTTTGATATTGCCATTGTAACACCATAATTGTTTTCGGTGCCATAAACCACACCCTTATACAGCAGCAATTTCAATGAGGCCAATTAATAACCTTAAAATGGCCTCTAAGTGCTCACGTGAAAGAGTCACACAGCTTTCTCTTTAAATCAAAAGCTGGAAATGATTAAGCTTCATTAGGAATGCATGTTGAAAGCTAAAACAGACCAAAAGCTGGGCATCTTGCAGCAAATAGTTAGCCAACTTGTGAATGCAAAGGAAGTTCTTGAAGGAAATTAAAAGTGCTACTCCAGTGAACATGTGAATGATAAGAAAGCAAAATAGCCTTATTGCTGATATGGAATGGTCTGGATTGAAGATCAAACCAGCCACAACATTCCCCAGAGTGAAAACCTAGTCCAGAGCAAGGCCCTAACTCCTGTCCATTTCATTAAGGCTGAGAGAGATGAGGAGGAAAAGTTATATGGTAGCAGAGGTTAGTTCATGAAGTTTAAGGAAAGAAGCCATCTCCATAACATAAAAGTACAAGGTGAAGCTGCAAGTTATCCAGTAGATATAGTTAAGATAATTAATGAAGGTGGCTACACTAAACAACACATTTTTAATGTAGATGAATCAACAGCCTTCTATGGGAAGAAGATGCCATATAGGTTGAGAGAAGTCCATGCCTGGCTTTGAAGCTTCACTGCCTGACTCTCTTAGGAGTTTAATACATCTGGAGACTTGAAGTTGAAGCCAGTGCTCATGGACTATTCCAAAAATCCTAGGACCCCTAAAAATTTTATTCAATCTACTCTGCCTGTGCTCTATCCATGGAACAAGTCCTGGATAACAGAGCATCTGTTTACCACATGGTACTGAATATTTTAAGCCCACCATTGAAACCTGCTGAGAACAAAAGATTTCTTTCAAAATATTAGTGCTCATTGATAATGCACCTGGGTACCCAAGAGCTCAGATGGAGCTGCCCACTAACACAATACCCATTCTGCAGCCATGTATCACAGTAATTTTTAATTTCAAGAATTATTACTTAAGAAATACCTTTTATAAGGCTATTACTGCCATAGATAGAGGTTCCTCTGATGGATCTGGGCAAAGAATATCGAAAATCTTCTGGAAAGGATCCACCATTGTCAATGTCACTAAGAACATTCATGATTCATGAAAGAGGTCAAAGTATGAACAGGAGTTTGGAAGAAGTTGATTCCAACCTTCATGGTTGACTTTAAAGGGTTTAGAGTTTTAGTGGAGGAAGTAACTGCAGATGTGAAAATAGCAAGAGCACTACAATTAGAAGCAGAATCTAAAGATGTGACCGAATTGCTTGCAATCTCATGATAAAACTTCCACAGACAAGGAATTGCTTCTTATGGGTGAATAAAGAAAGTGGTTTCTTGAGATGAAAACTGCCCCTGGTGAAATGCTGTGAAGATTTTGGAAATGATGACAGGGATTTAAAATATTACATCAACTTAGTTGATAAAACAGTGGCAGGGTTTGAAAAGATGGATTCCAATTTTTTAAAATATTTTTTAATGTTTATTTATTTTTAGAGAGAGAGAGAGAGAGAGAGAGAGAGAGAGAGAGAGAGAGAGAGCATGAGCGGGGGAAGGGCAGAGAGAGGGGGAGACACAGAATCTAGAGCAGGCTCCAGGCTCTGAGCCATCAGCACAGAGCCAGACGTGGGGCTTGAACTTTTTTTGATTGGGTATTGAGGAAAAATATAAATACATGAAGCAAATGGAATGATATGTACTCAAACACAGTGAGAACTTACCTGTTTGAGGAAGGTTTCTCTGACCCCATACCCTTGGGATTAACCTGGAATTCATACTTTTTCTGTATATTCCCAAGACACATCTCTTTCCTTGCTTTTAAATAAGGTTGTGATCTCTGAGAGTTAAGGCACCCTTTTTTTTTTATTATTCATCTAGGTATGTGCCATGAATGTTAAAGGATGGGAAGGTGAGTGACTAGTATTGGCACATTCATTGTGCCAATAAATGATTATCAGTCATTCTCCCTATATAGCTTGACTTGCTCATTCTAGTTCTATTCTGTTTTCCTGGATGCAGTACTGATTCTTAGCGGCAAATACGTCCTTGAAATGGATGAAATTCTCTAGCATACACTCTAGAACCATGGCTTCTCCTGAGTGAGAGGACTGGATTTTGGAAAGCAACAAAGGCTATGGAAGTTGCAGCTCAGTACTTGGATCCAGGAGGCACACGTCCTCATCCCCATCACTTTGGATTTCCCTTTTCTCTTAAGCGATCCTATAGATCACTGGTTCTCAAGTGTCATCCCTGGGCCAGTAGCATTACTATCACCTGAGAGCTTGTTGGAAATGCAAATTCTCAGACCGTTTCTCAGACCCATGTAATCAGAAGCTCTGGGGATAGGACCTAACAATTAAGTCTTTTAACAAACCAAGTGATCTGACGGATGCTAAAGTTGAGAGCCGTGGTACCATGTTCTAAAATGTCTACCATGTCCAAATAGGTTTGAGTAATGCTACAAGTTTATACCTCATTGAAAATCTGCAGAGTTCATTAGCAAGTTAAAGATCAATCATTCTGTAGTACGAAGCCTGATTAACCTAGCATTTCTATTTGCTAACATTATTTGGCACAGAAACCATAAAGGAGTTGACATTACCTAGCTCTCCTGGAGTGAGGTATGGCTGGGTTCATCCAGTGAAATATTGGTGGGAGTAGTATGTACCACTTACAGGCCTTGTCCTCCACTACCTTCTACAGAAGATCTTCCTTGCTTTTCTCCCTTTGGCCAATGCCTTGAGCAGTTTTGGAAGACACATGTTGAAGACAGTATTATCTCTGTAAGCTGGGTCTTCAAATGAGATCCCATCCCATCACCCCATTGGAATTGCCTTGGATTCTTTGAATGAGAAATACGCTTCTGTTACATTTGAGCTGTAAGTGGAGAAATTCCATCTATAATAGTAGTTGCCAAGGAGATGTAAAATTAACTTCTGTGCTTCATTGCCACTGGTTCTAACTTGATGAAAGATGATGAACTTTTAGAGGGAAGACTCTTACTGGGCCCAAGGACTCTTTCCTGATCCATAAGCAATGGATCTTATTTTAACCAACTGCATACAGACTTACAGTTTTATTCTTTCCTATCTAGAATGTTAGCTTTCATGCTTAATTACTTATAGTTATCATGAATGCCCTTTTCTAGAGCTCAAAACTTCCTGATTTTTCTTCCTGAATGAAGTAACTATTGAGCAAATTTCTTCACTAGCGTGTAATTACTTGCCTAGTAAGTTAACAGACTCGACTTTGGGTATATTTATTTTAAATTTTTTTTAACGTTTATTTATTTTTGATACAGAGAGAGACAGAGCATGAACGGGGGAGGGTCACAGAGAGAGGGAGACACAGAATCTGAAACAGGCTCCAGGCTCTGAGCTGTCGGCACAGAGCCCGACGCGGGGCTCGAACTCACGGACCGCAAGATCGTGACCTGAGCCAAAGTCGGACGCTTAACCGACCAAGCCACCCAGGCGCCCCTGGGTATATTTATTTTAAATCAGCTTGTTTATTTATAGTTCTGGAGATCTTTGTTTTATTCTTTGATGAAGCCATCATACAATTTTGGATTGATTTGTTACAAAGTCTAATACAGAAACCTATTATCATCTCATCAAAATGTACAAAAGAAACACTGCTCTAGCTATCGCAACCTTTACATATGTGATTGGGATAGGGTGGCAGATAGAAAACTAGGTTTGAGTTCTTGCTTTATTATTAATGACTTTGAATAAGTTACTTAACGTTTCTGAGCCTTTATTTTCTTTTTTATAAAAAGAGATAATACTACTTCATTGGCTCATGATGAGGATTAAGAGTATGACATGCTAGGAGCCAAACATAGTAACTAGTGCTGGAGGTGCTCCAAGTACTCATCTCTCTGATTATTTGTTGAAAAAGAATTTTTTGAATCAAGGCTGGTCTTCTGAAACTTGACTGACCTAAGCAGTTACTTTAGGACTGGTTGTGTCTCAAGATTCTTTTTTTTTTTTTTTAAGTTTATTTATTTTGGGTGGAGAGGAACAGAGAGAGAGGGAGTGAGAGAATCCCAAGCAGGGTCTGCACTTTCAGCATGAAGCCCCAATGCGGGGCTCAAATCCATGAACCATGAAATCATGACCTGAGCTGAAATCAAGTCAGACACTTAACAGACTGAGTCACCCAGGCCCCCCTTAAGATTCATTTTTGAGATTCACATTATTACTTACTGTTTTGGCAGTTGGTATATTTATTGAATGATTATTTTTTTCCAGTCATCTTGTAAAAATGGTGAATTCTGTACCATTTACTCTGATACATGAATTTGATGAACATGACTTTATTATTTAAGCAAGCTATGTATTTTATTGGATGTAGATTTTTCGGCAATTAGTCACCAATGGTTGTGTATTTAGTAGAGAGCTTTGTAATGGAACTTTGCTTTTCAAATTCCACTCTTAACAAGGGCTAATATGGCATACATGTCTGTTTATTCAACCGGCAACATTATTCTTTTCTTCCTTGTGAAGAGAACTCCATTTTGTTTGAGTGGTAGTGTGCCAGTCGCATGCCTCCTTTCCAGGGACCGAGAGGGGTTGGTACCTCACCATGTTTTAGCCCAGAATCTGTAGAGGAAGCTTACTAAGTACTTCTGAGAAAGATTTTTTCCCCCAGTAAAGGGATAAGCTATGTAAGGAAAAGCCCATTTGCCCTTGCTTTGTCCTTCCTCCCTGGAATGCTGTGATTTGAGGACATTTTATCTTCACCTTCAGTAGCCATTTTGCCACTGAAGCACATAGCCAGCAAGATTAAAAGCAGCAGAATGGAAAAATACAAAGAACCAATGTTTTCCTAAGCCATGGAATCACTTCCAGAACCAATAAGCTCCAGATCTCTCATAAACAATAAAGGTGCTTGTACTTCTAGCCATCTTTGATCAATTTTCTCTCTCTTGGTGCAAAAGCAATACAATCTAACTGCATACAGCACAGATAATGGAAATGTGTTTATAAAAGGTGCCAAGAATTTAATGCCAGGAGGCATTTTGCTTAAGTGTATTTGTATTTAATCAGCCATGGTAAAATTTTTGGAAATTCCACTAATGTTTTCTAGTGGTCTGCACTCAGACCATACAGTCATGCTCTTTCATTTTCTACTAACAGTTGGTATTCAAATAGATGCTTTCTGTTTTTGGAATTGATACTGGATCTCACTTGAGTAGGTATTTAAATGATAATAAACCCTCAAGTAATATCTTATATAGGTGTTGCAGACATTTGATAGCTCTTCTATTTTATACGTGCCCGAGAGAGATTTTAATATGCATGTGGTCTTCTTTTGAACAGCAAGACTGAGTGATATAATTGCCTTGTAAAAATGTAAAAAGAAAGCAAATTTATATGTTAATTTCACCTTTTCCCCATCTATAATTTTTATTAATTAGAACACAGAAATTTAAAATCATTTAAGGGTTTGCATTTCATTTTGAAAAGGAGACTTTGCAGTAAAACATCTGAATGAAGGTAGCAACATATTAAAAATTTTATAATTTTCTCCCCTTTAAAAACAACATATTAGACCTCTAACTAGGATAACCAAGGGAAAAAAAGAGAAGATACAAATTATAATATCATAAATGAAAGAGACCCATTATTACTGATCCCATCAGCATTAAAAGGATGATAAAGGAATATTAGGAACAACTCTAGGCCCACAGGCTTGATAACTTAGATGAAATGGACCAATTTCTGGAAAATAACATGAGACTAGGGAAAATAGCAGTCACTTGAATATACCTATGTCTTCAGAGGCACACAGTAATTCAGTAGTTTGTCCCTACTTTAATATTTGGTGCCTGACCAGCAAGGTTGCCATGGTCACACATTTGTGTTAACATAACATTTGAATTTATGAAGTGAATAGAACTGGCCTCATGTAATTTACTTCTTTTGTAGGTTTTCTTAACCTGTGCTTGACAGAGTTTTGCATGGTTGAGTATGTGGCATTGTGTAAACATATAAGATGAATATAATTTTATATGCAATTTATAAGCAACTCCATGAAATCCTTTGGGAGAAAAGCATTAACATTACTGTATAGTCAAACATCAGTAAATTCCTGGACACCAGAGATGTTGGGATTAGTAAGTATTTAGTGTTAGTAGATCAATCACTTAGTTAACATGTGAATAATAGAGAACTTAAAACAGAGTTAGTGTTACTATTTGTACTTAGATTATTTTTTTCCCCATCACCACTATCCATATCTTCTTTTGACCTTTTTGACTGTTAAAGGAGTCCTTCCTTTTTGCATGTTTTGTGGCATCACATCTAAAAGTATTGTACAGCATTGCACAGATAGAAATATATCTATGGAATTTGAATTTAAATTGTCTTCATGCTGCTAAAATGTCTCATTATATTAAAGCACAGAGAATGGAGGGACACTTTGAAAATTCACAAATTGTGTTCTAGCCCTTGAGTCTCAAGTTAATCTTTCCCCTAGTCTACTGAGCTATAATTGACATATAACATTGTATAAGATGTATGATGTGACCATTTGTTACATGTGTATATTGCAAAATTATTACCACAATAGGATTACTTAATACTTCCATCACCTCACATAGTTACCTGTGTGTGTGTGTGTGGTGAGAACTTTCAAGATCTACTCTCTTAGCAACTTTCAAGTACACAACACAGTATGGTTACCTATAGTTATCATGATAGTACATCAGATCCCTAGAACTTAATCATCTTGTAACTGGAAGCTGTACCACCTTTATACATTTGCCCAATACCTTGCCCCTGGAAACTATCAATTTACTATCTCTTTCTGTAAGTTTGATTTTTTTTAGGTACCGTATACAGTGAGAGCATATAGTATTAGTTTTTCTGTCAGACTTATTTCCCTTGGCATAATGCCCTCAAGATTCGCTCATGTTGTCACAAATCATACGATTTCCTTTTTTTATGGGTGAATAATATTCTGTTGTGTGTATATATATACATTTTCTTTTACATTCATCCATTGATGGACACATGGGTTTTTTCCATGCCTTGGCTATTGTAATAAGGCTTCAATGAACATGAGAATGCAGGTATCTCTTTGAGCTCCTGATTTCACTTCATATATATTATATATATATATATAATTATATATATATGTATATATATATTATATAATTATAAATATACATATATAGATATAATTATATAATATATATATACATATATATATATTATATATATGTATATAATATATGTATATGCAAAGAAATGAAATCTATCTATCTATCTATCTATGCAAAGAAATGAAATCTATATATATATAAATCCAGAAGTGGGATTCCTGGGTCACATGGTAGATCTATGTTTAATTTTTTGAGGAACCTCCAAACTGTATTCCATGGTGGCCGCACCCATTTATTCTCCCACCAACAGTGTACTGGGGTACCCTTTTCTTCACATCTTTGCCAGCACTTATCTTTTCTTGTCTTTTCGTGATAGCCATTCTAACAAGTGTGAGGTGAGATCTCATTGCAGTTTTGATTTACATTTTCTTGATGATTAGTGATGTTGAGGATCTTTTCATGTGGCTATTGGCTATGTGTATATTTTCTTTGGAAAA